>NC_092336.1:381840000-382150000 GCF_046630445.1 Rutidosis leptorrhynchoides | reverse complement strand
GGATTCTTTGAATATAGGGTTTGATCCTTGTATTTGTCCTTGGTCTCCTTCATGGTTAGCTCAATCCATTTTTCAGTACCAAATTTTTTTATCGAGCGTTCCCAACATTCCATTCTTTATTATCAAACTTTTGGCCATTTAGACCATCTACAATTTTGCAGTTTCCTCTGCATTTAATGCTACCATATCTGAATCATCGGTTATCAATCCGAGGTGGTTTCAAAAGAATTGTGTTTTTAGATGATTAAATGCTGATTGTAATCGTCAAGATACAGAGGATATTTAAGATGAAATCAAGTGGCAAACTTGAAGAAATGTTTAGTTGTAGAAGGTGTAGCTTATTAACGATCTTTTAAACCAAAATGTGTTATAATTTATATTTTCTACTCTTTTAATATTTTTTAATTGTTCAAGGTTAGTAGTCCAATGTTAGTAGTCCAATAGTCCAATTGTCCAATAGTCCAATTGTCCAATAGCCCAATATATAATCTTAGAATTTAAAATATTTAAGATTAGAAGATGATGAAGAAATTTTACGTAGTTATTTAATTGGTTACTAATAAATTTTGTTTTGTCCATCAATTTGTTCATTATGCCACTTGTCAAATCTTGACTTGGATTTTGATTGGCAGAAATTCGTATATAAAATTGAATTAGAATGAAAATGGTTATTCTTTGGTGAACGAATACGTATATCTGTGGTTGTAAGTAGGATAGTAAATGACTGTTGAATCGGATTTGAAGAATGTACAGTGTAACGTATTAATGTGAGATCTAAATATTTCTCGGGTATTACCTATCCATTAAAATATTTTCATCATTATTAGTTTGTATAAGAGGACTTTTAATTACAATCTTTATGAACGATATACATATATATATATATATATATATATATATATATATATATATATATATATATATATATATATATATATATATATATATATATATATATATATATATATATATATATTTTCTTCAGATATAATCATGGATTTAATGAGTTAATATAATATTAATCTCATTTGATTTACCATTAGAACGGGAGTAAATAATCTCTAAAATATTAGAGATTACATAATCGACATATAGATCGAAGATAAATGATGCAGAACAGTATGTAGAACGAAGGTTATGCTCGAGATACAGTTTGTGATTTTGGGATGTGTGGTGTAGCGAATGTTGTTGGTGCTGATGTTGGTGATACTGTTGGTGTCAGTGTTGTAGGTGTTGACGGTGATACCTGCAAGTTGTGCATCGTACTCTCCAAATCTACTACTCGAGCACGAAGTTTGTTGACTTCTTCTGTTATTTCGGGATGATTGGCGGTTTGAACAAGCGGATGAATAAAGTTTTGAATTTGAGATAGTATATAATCATGGCGAGATATCCAAGAAATGAGGGTGAAAATGGTGTTCTGGAATGGTTCGTCGGTAAATGTTTCAGGTTTTTCGCCAAGAGGTAAATTTGGTTGATGGAAAGGATCGTCTTCTTCTCGTTTCCATTAATTAAGTCGACTACGAACTCAGCTCCAATTCATCCAAAATTGATGATGGCTGATTTGATCCATTCCGGTTACACTGCTTTCAGAGCTCGAGTGGAAATCCATATCGGAATAGCTTTCGGAATCCGAGAAACTTGAACTGGTTGCAGAATTCATCTTGCACGGTTAGATAAAGGATTTTCGATATGAAATGATTTTCGGATATCGGATGATATTTTAATTACATAGAATACCTAATACCTATATATAGTACAGAAGATCCCGTAGATTGCGGAGGAACTTAAAGAAACGTGTCAGACAAGATCTAACGTGATGGAATATGAATTCATCTGTAAACCATCTATGCAATAATTGCAATAAGACGTGTCGAGACTGAAAATGATACGTAGATATTTTTCGACAAGGAATGATATGTAAAACTTTTGACATGCAGACAGGTCCAAGTCTAGACTCATTAATGTATTCTATCAACTATTAGGTCGAAGTCCAGACTCACTAGTGCATCCTAACAACTATCAGTTAGACACACTAATGCAAGACCTGGTTCGCTAAGACCACCGCTCTGATACCACCTGAAATGACCCGTCCTAATCCATCTGGACGAAGTCTTCAACAGTTGGTCCCATTGCGAGGTTAAATATTGAATATAGAAGTGATTATATTAATTATTATATTATACATTGTAATTCGTTGTTAATATGTTACGGGGTTAAATATTGAATATAGATGTATTAGTAAATATATTACTACAAAGTTTGCAAGGTTTATTAATGGGACCAACAATGGATTGATATGTTTATTGTTGGCTGACTAGTGAGATTCAACTTTATATATATGAATATAGGCATATATCTAAACATATACATGCATTCAACATATCGCTATCATATTTCTTTCTGATTTCTGCTACGAGACAATCAAATGATCACAAATCATTCACCTTCAATCATGCTACACTGCTCAATTATCTTAAACTTGTACAAAACAAATTTTTTACTCGTATGGATCCCTACACAAATACAATGAACTGGTAAGTTTATTTATTTATATTTATCATTTGAAAATCTCATGTTATATGTATATATATGCATATTCATGCATAACAAGTAGAACCACACCAATTTTCTACTCCTTGTTTTCCTTCGACATCAACACAACCACAACCATCCCATGTTGTTCTTGATTGATCGATACTCACCCAAAACTATCCACGTACTCATTATATGACCCATGAATTAGTCACCCATCAAGTTTCGGTCAACACCCATCTACCAATTCAAAATTCAATGACTAACTAATAAAAAATAAAACTAACATATATCAAAATACTAACCAACCATGAAATATTAATTAAACAAAACTTTACCAAAAACTAATTAACCCAACACTGATTACAGTATCATTTGAAATTAATGTAAAGGTGGCAACTTGTTCCAATTGTACACGTCGATCAATTTAAACTTATATACTTCACTTTCAATGATTAACAAACAAATATCACAATCAGTGTGATTTTATAGACAAATCATGGATACTATTTTCCTTTTTTTTGTTCATTCACATGATAGTGGATTGTAATATATATAGATATTTCTTTTTCTTTGAAAACGATGGCATACACTTGTTGTATATAGTATTCGGTAAGCAATTATTTTCCATTAACAAAACCATCTTCAACCCCTTCATCAAACATAAGTTTTACTGATGTGATCACAGGTTACTGTTTCTGTTCAAAGCCACAACCCTATATTCGAACACCTCTAAGTCTGGTGCCACGCTTAATGTTCCTGTCTTTTGTTGTCGACCAGCCCCAACTCCATGACTGCTGCTGCAAGTGTAAAACAAAGAACCAACACCTTCGATTATTATATTACTATTACTGGATGCTTCTTTTCATTTATCCGAACACCACCACCCTCACCAAGCCATTGTTTGATCACCATTAAACCCTCTTGTTTCATACCTGCTACTTGAGCTGTTGCTTGTTATTTGTTTTCCTCAATCAAGATCAAGAACAAAACCCCTTCGGTTTGGTTTACTACGATTGCAACTATCAACGAGCACCACCAAATGAAAACGAGATTTATTTTCTATCTTCTGTTCCGATAATAAACCCAAAAACCGAACCACCGAACCCATATAAAACAGGCTGCTATTTATCGATCAAAACAACCAGTTAACAGTCATTAATCATGCTATGGAGTTATTGAATCAAATTGCTATTACGTACCTTTTATTGATGGCCGACAAACATTAAAACCATAACCCTACTTATTGTCCCACTTTCGTTTTCTATTTTTCCTTTTCTGCTGTCGACCTCAAACCACAAGATATATGGACCGTATTTTTTTCCCTTAATTATTGGGCCGTGACCTGTGATTGATTTTCTAGTTGGGCCATAAGTTTAGTATTGTTGGGCCGAGAACCTTGAATCCAAATAAAACATATTGTTGGGCCGAGTTTAATAGTGGCAGTGTATGTGATGATGATTATGAAAAACGATAATGATATTACGGTGAACATGGTGAGGTGAAATCATGATGATGATAGAATATGTGATTTGAGATGATAAATAATAATAATGATCGAATGATAATGATAATGATAATGATAATCGATCATGTATTGATGATGATGTGAAGAAGAAGAAGTAGAACGGAAAAAGATATAGGTTAGATATATATCGGTATTGAATCATAACAGAAAATCAGAAACAGAGTAATGGTTAGAAGGAGTATTGGGTTAGCGGGAGGTCGCGAGTTCAAACCCGGGCTTGGGCATTTTTTTAAGGACTATTTCTTTGAGGTAGTTATTTATCTATTTACTTATTATTATTATTATTATTATTATTATTATTATTATTATTATTATTATTATTATTATTATTATTATTATTATTATTATCATTAATATTATTATTAGTATCATTTTTATTAAAAACTATCATTTATATTAAAAGTATCATTTTTATTATTATTATCATTATTAGAAAAATTATCATATTTATCAAAATTATTATTATTACTATCATTATTATTATTTTGGCATTAATATTATTATTTTTATATTATCAATATTATTATCATAATAACTATTATTATTATTATTGTAAAATAAAACAACTTTTTATTTATTATTATTATCAATATTATTTTATCAAATAACTATTAGTTATATAAAATCATATTTACTACATATAACATAACTATATTAATACTTTTATAATAAATATTACTAAATATAATTAATTAGGTTATTAATAAAAAAACCTAATTAAAATAACAATTAAATCACCAATAATATATAAATTTGTTCGATTATCATTATATGTGTTAATATATATATATAATTAATATAGGTTCGTGAATCCGAGACCAACCTTGCACATGTTCAATGCCGTCATATGTATTTTTACTACGAAATACATTATTGTGAGTTTCATTTTCTCCCTTTTTAAATGCTTTTGCAATATATATTTTTTTGGACTGAGAATACATGCGCTTTTATAAATGTTTGACAAAATAGACACAAGTACTTGAACTTCATTCTATGATTGAATTATTATACCGCGTATCCCTTTTGTTTAGCTTGGTAACCTAAGAATTAGTGAATCAGTCCACTAATTGACGCGAATCCTAAAGATAGATCTATGGGCCTAGCAAACCCCACCCAAGTTATGGATGCTTTAGTACTTCGATTATTATATACATATGAGTGTACCTGTATATTTGGGGATATTCTAGATGCATTTTGTTAATGTCGGTTACCATGTGTTCATCATATGAATAATTTTTATACAGATGAGTGTTCCTGTATGATAATTTTTGCATATGAGTGTTCCTACAGTTTATATATAAAAATGAAATCTTGTGGGCTATTAAAATGATGGAAATGATTGATTACGATAAACTAATGAACTCACCAACCTTTTGGTTGACACTTTTAAGCATGTTCATTCTCAGGTATTAACGAAATCTTCTGCTGTGCATTTGCTCATTTTAAAGATTTTCTTGGAGTCATTCATGGCATATTTCAAAAGACGTGCATTCAAGTCGTTGAGTTCAATAAAGATTATTATTAATTAAATGACAAATTAGGTCATTTATAGTTTAGATATTATGAAATGGTATGCACGCCTGTCAACTTTCGATGAAATGAAAGTTTGTCTTTTAAAATGAATACAATGTTTGTAAAATGTATCATATAGAGGTCAAATACCTCGCAATGTAACCATATGTTATTATATTCATCTATATGAATTAGGACGGGTCATCTTATGTGGTATCAGAGCAGTGGTCTTAGCGAACCAAGTCTTGCATTAGTGTGTCTAACAGATAGTTATTAAGATGTATTAGTAAGTCTGGACTTCGACCTTAACTGCATGTCAAAAAGTTTTGTTTATCATTCCTTGTCGGGAATTACATGCTTATCATCTTAAGTCTAGACACGTTTCCTGCATTTATTGCATACATAGTGTATAGACGAATTCATATCTTAGCATATCTATTACTTTAAACCTTACTTGACATCTTTCAAAAATCCCTCCGTGATTTATGGAATTTTGGTATTATATATACATATGTAAATTATGTATTGAAGAGTACCAATCTAAAATCTATTTCATATCAAAAATCATCTCCCTAATTATACAAGATGGATCCCGTACCTAGTTCAAATTCCTTAAACTCCGACAGCTATTCCGATATGGATATTCACCTGAACCCCGAAGACAGTGTAACCGGAATAGATCAATCAATCAGCCATCATCTATTTTGCATGGATTGGGGATGGGTTCATAGCCGACTAAACCAATGGAGACAAGAAGAAGGTGATCCTTTCCATCCACCAAATTTCCCTCTTGGCGAAGAACCTGAAGCACTTACCGGCGAACCTGTTCATAATACCATTTTCTCTCTCATTTCCAGAGTATCTCGTCATGACTATATACTATCTCGAATCTTAGATCTTATTCATCCGCTCATCCGAATTGACAATCATCCCGGAGTAATAGAAGAAGTTAACGAGCTTCGCGCTCGGGTAGTGGCTTTGGAGAATATGGTGCAAAGGTTACAAGCACCAGCAGCATCACCGGCATCAACAGTACCACCATCATCAACGCCAACAGAACCATTACGACCACCAACAACATCCACATCCCATACTTCAACATCATAAACTGTCCCACAAGCATCAACATCATAAGCACCATAGATACCAAGGAATACCAACAACAACAAACGATGAAGTATCGATTCATAACTTCATCGAAGAAAGATTCTGCAGAGAATATGTAGTTTCTAAAAAGTTTTAGAGATTATATATACTAGTTCAAATTGTAAACCGGACGAGTAAGCGAATAGAAATGATGAAATGAAACCCTGATCAGAATGGTGCACGATTTACAAGCTAGACCTATGTTACCAGCAGCATCAACAATATAGTCAGCATCACCAGCACCTTCAGTGCCGTCAACATCGTCAGCATCAGCAGCACCTACAACATCACAAGCTCCACCAGATCCATAATGACCGTAAACATCATCACTAATCAACAATGCGTATATTGTATCAACGAGATTGAAATATTAACTCATTCTCCAGAAGAAATTATATGTATATTTTATATATATATATGAATTTTGAGATCAAAATAAATCTTTTCGTGTTAAGATATTACGTGTGAATTTTAACTAGTAGGTGCTACTCGGTTAATTCATATTCATATGACTAATATGCTATAATGTACATCCTTCGTTAACAACTTAACCATCATTAACTATAATCTCTGTTTCAAATCCAATGAATTTCGTTTCATAATAAGCTAAGTGTATTATTCAATTACATGTTTGATTTTACACTTTCGATATACTCAAAACTTTCTAGAAAACATCATTCGTACCTTGCGAAGTTAGCAAGAGTTCTATGAGCATCAACATGATTCACTGAGAAAATATCCATAAGAATAAATAATGAAGTATTGATCACGGTAGTGAAATACTCTGTGAAGATTATGTAATCTCTAATGTTAGAGATTATTCATTTCTAGTTCCAGCCAAAAATCAAATGAGTTTAATTTAATATAAACTCATTAAATCTGTATTACATCTGAAGAAAATGTACATACATATATTTTCATAAAGATTATAATGAAAATTCTCTTGTACAAAATATTACTTGTGAAACTTTTAACGAGTAGGTAATACTCGAGAGATATATAAATTCACAATTAATATGTTACATTCTTTGATTCTGATTCAGCAAATCATCAACTATACTCACTACTTTCATAACAATATACATTCTTTCATAGAAATTAAAACAACCGTTATCATCCAAATTCAATTTCATATTCTAATCAGAATCCAAATCGAAATATAACTGATATCATCACTCTTAAATCCCTACAGCTTTCAAAGCTATACTTTGACTTCAAAACTGTGATAGAACATCACTTCTATTCATAAAACCCAGAAAAATATTCGTATCATTCAAAATTCTAGAACAACATAGGTATATTAATGATTATAATCTGTGTTCAAACCCTTCGAAATTCCTAAAGGCACTTCAAATAACGAACAATCGAGATGATGATCCAACCACATATTACCCGCAGTCTTGCACCTAAAAAACTCTCGAAACCAAAGTCATAGTTTAACACGTATCCGTGTCAGACCCTTTGGCATTTATTAGCAAAAATAACTTTTCAATCCCTTTTCAAGTAGACAGTTTTGTCACAGCTCCAGCAAATCAATTTTAATTGTTCATTCGAATAAGCCTTATTATAACGATTACCCCTTCATCATTGTTATCGAGGAACCCTTTATATCTCGCCACAGTAGCAGTAAACTTACCAACAATTTCATTGATCTTTAAGCCTCTCCGAAAAATCACTATACTTATTCATTGAAACCCTATCATGTACTCATATGCATCTTGTAATGGTAGTTACCATACCAAAAAGTTTGAATCATTATTCTCAAATTTCGCAGCAATTCTACGCCAACAGTTATATATATACATGTAACGTCTACCTCCAAGACTTACATACTTCAAAATGAGAAGTTTCAGAAAAACACCCTAAACTGCGAACTAGTTCTCAAAATTTTGAAAAATGCTGATGAAGCAGCAAAAACTATAAATGACCTTAACAGCCAAAAGTTTGATGATAAAGAATAGTGTGTTGGTAAAGCTCAGAGAAAAAGAAAATTTGGTATTGAAAAACAGATTGAGCAAATCATGGAGGCTGTGGACAAATCGCAAAGACTAAACCTGCCTTCAAAGAATCCAAATGATTCAGTGTCTACTGAAGTCATTAACGAATATCTTGCTCCTGACTCTAAACCTTTACGGATAATATTCTTCATCATCCTCTGATCTTAGATATTCTAAGATATCATCGTATCTTTCATTATAAATATCCTCGATATTTCTAAAGATATTTTCATAACTATTCTTATCTGAAATCATTTATCTCTTCGCGCTATCTGCGTTATATCATAAATGAAACTGTTTTAAATTTCTAAATTCTAAAAAATTCGAATTTAAAATATGAATGTTTTTGAAGAAGTGTTGGGAACTGAAGCATGAGTTAGTATAATATAATGACACTTGATCAACGTGATTATATTACAGTAAGTTATGCTGAGTTTCTAAATGGAACGTGATGATTCACAGACCATGTCGTCATCATGTGCCATGTTACACGACTCTTACATTCTACCTCATCTCCAAAAACATTAAGAACATATCTTCTTGATAGTTATATTTTTTCAGATATTCTGGTAGTTTGACAAATCAAGATCGTGTCATTATAATTTCCTTCTTAGAACATTAATTATGTTCATTCCGAAATTCATACCTACGAATTCTGGACCATTACTTACTGTGCTTAATGGATAGAAGAGAAAACGGAGCATGAAGCTCCAAAATAGAAATGGGAGTATAAATCGCAGCAAATGAGAGAGAGCATTAACTGTGGATGTCAATGATTATTGAAAGGTAAGAGCAGGAACTCCAAAAAATAAGAAAAGATATAAAGCCCAACGACAACGCATAAATTACAAACCGTGTATATCAATAAGTATTGCAACATAAAGACACGGGAGAACTAAAAACACTATAAAACCAAGAGTATAGCAGAAGTGAATAGATTCCTCCGGCGGCAGATGAAAAAGAAGAATGATAGATATGAAAGTTAGGAGTATATCAAGAATCAGAACTAGATGAAGCATATTGACGAATGCTTTAAAATATGAATTGAGGGAGAAAGAATAGAAGGTGTGAGATATGGAAGTAAGGAAACTAAAGGAGTGGATTTATAGTAAAATATCCGACAGAGCAATCGAAATAGATTATCGCATTTAACCAAAGAAGATCCTAATTTCCTTAATTACCGAAGAACCACATTTTATTACAAATATTTTCTCTAAATCCCTTGAATTCCAGAAATCAACCGTGACTATGAGACCGGTTAAGGCAAACCTGCTGTAGTGACCCTAACTTTTCCATGTTTATATATATTAAATGAAATTGTTATTTACATGATTAAGTGTTTCCAACATGTTAAGCAATCAAACTTGTTAAGACTTGATTAATTGAAATAGGTTTCATATAGACAATTGACCACCCAAGTTGACCGGTGATTCACGAACATTAAAACTTGTAAAAACTATATGATGACATATATATGATTATATATATAGTTAACATGATATTATGATAAGTAAGTATCTCATTAGGTATTTTAACAATGAGTTATATACATAAAATTGAGTTTATTGAATTAAGAAACTCGAAACGATATATATAACGATTATCGTTATAACAACGTCCTACTAAATACATATGAATCATATTAAGATATTGATACAATATGTTTAATCATGATAAATGATAAGTAAACATGTCATTAAGTGTATTAACAATGAACTACATATGTAAAAACTAGACTACTAACTTAATGATTTCGAAACGAGACATATGTGTAACGATTATCGTTGTAACAACGTTTAACTGTATATATATCATACTAAGATATATTAATATATCATAATATCATGATAATGTAATAATTTAACATATCTTTAGATATAATAAACAATGGGTTAACAACATTTAACAAGATCGGTAACCTAAAGGTTTTAAAACAACATTTACATGTAACGACTAACGATGACTTAACGACTCAGTTAAAATGTATATACATGTAGGGTTTTAATATGTATTCTTACACTTTTGAAAGACTTCAAGACACTTATCAAAATACTTCTACTTAACAAAAATGCTTACAATTACATCCTCGTTCAGTTTCATCAACAATTCTACTCGTATGCAGCCGTATTCGTAATCGTACAATACACAGCTTTTAGATGTATGTACTATTGGTATATACACTCCAATGATCAGCTCTTAGCAGCCCATGTGAGTTACCTAACACATTTAGGAACCATCATTTGGCAACTAGCATGAAATATCTCATAAAATTACAAAAATAAGAGTAATCATTCATGACTTATTTACAAGTAAAAAAACTTACACATCCTTTATATCTAATCCATATACCAACGACCAAAAAAACCTACAAACACTTTCATTCTTCAATTTTATTCATCTAATTGATCTCTCTCAAGTTCAATCTTCAAGTTCTAAGTGTTCTTCATAAATTCTATAAGTTCTAGTTTCATAAAATAAAGAATACTTCCAAGTTTACTAGCTTACTTCCAATCTTGTAAAGTGATCATCCAACCTTAAGAAATCTTTTTTATTTACAGTAAGATACCTTTCTAATATAAGGTAATACTCATATTCAAACTTTGATTCAATTTCTATAACTATAACAATCTTATTTCGAGTGGAAATCTTACTTGAACTTGTTTTCGTATCATGATTCTGCTTCAAGAACTTTCAAGCCATCCAAAGATCCTTTGAAGCTAGATCTATTTTTCTCATTTCCAGTAGGTTTACCTACTAAAATTAAGGTAGTAATGATATTCATAACATCATTCAATTCATACATATAAAACTATCTTATTCGAAGATTTAAACTTGTAATCACAAGAACATAGTTTAGTTAATTCTAAACTTGTTCGCAAATAAAGTTAATCCTTCTAACTTGAATTTTAAAATCAACTAAACACCTTTTATATATCTATATGATATGCTAACTTAATGATTTAAATCCTGGAAACACGAAAAACACTGTAAAACCGGACATACGCCGTCGTAGTAACACCGCGGGCTGTTTTGGGTTTGATAATTAAAAACTATGATAAACTTTGATTTAAAAGTTTTTCTTCTGGGAAAATGATTTTTCTTATGAACATGAAACTATATCCAAAAATCATGGTTAAACCCAAAGTGAAAGTATGTTTTTCAAAATGGTCATCAAGACGTCGTTCTTTCGACTGAAATGACTACCTCTTACAAAAATAACTTGTAACTTATATTTTCAACTATAAACCTATACTTTTTCTGTTTATATTCATAAAATAGAGTTTAATATGAAACCATAGCAATTTGATTCACTCAAAACGAATTTAAAACGAAGAAGTTATGGGTAAAACAAGATTGGATATTTTTTGAGTGTTGTAGCTACGGGAAATATTGTAACAATTCTATACAAATCATATTCTAGCTAACTTATATTGTATTATACATGTATTCTAATATATTATGTAATCTTGGGATACCATAGACACGGATACAATGTTTTGACATATCATATCGACCCATCTATATATATATTTCGGAACAACCATAGACACTCTATATGCAGTAATGTTGGAGTTAGCTATACAGGGTTGAGGTTGATTCCAAAATATTATATACTTTGAGTTGTGATCTAGCCTGAGGCTTGTATACACGAGGTCGTGGATTGATTCGAGATATTATATATTACTTTACATCTAACTGTGGACAACTAGTTGTAGGTAACTAACGAGGACAGCTGACTTAATAAACTTAAAACAGTAAAACGTATTAAAAATATTGTAAATATATTTTGAACATACTTTGATATATATGTACATATTTGTTATAGGTTCGTGAATCGACCAGTGGCCAAGTCTTACTTCCAGACGAAGTGAATCTGTGGAAGTGAGTTATAGTCTCACTTTTAAAATCTAATATTTTTGGGATGAGAATACTGATAATGCTAAAAACGAACATATATTTCATAGCATTATTCCTCAAGAAAGACAAGCTTTTAGTTGCAATTATTCTATTTACAAGTGATATTCGTTTAAATAATAAAAGGTGAAGACAAAAGACAGATTCGACGAATTGAAGACGCAAACGACCAAAAAGCTCAAAAGTACAAAATACAATCCAAGAGGTTCCAATTATTGATAAGAAACGTCTCGAAATTACAAGAGTACAAGATTCAAAACGCAAAGTACAAGATATTAAATTGTACGCAAGGACGTTCGAAAATTCGGAACCGGGACCAGAGTCAACTCTCAACGCTCGACGCAACGGACTAAAAATTACAAGTCAACTATGCACATAAATATAATATAATATTTAAATAATTCTTATAATTATTTAATATATTATATTTATTTATAAAACCGTCGGCAGAAGAAAACAACCAAATATGAGCCTCCCCAGCTGGCCATGCGATCGCATGGCCTGGAAGGCGTAAATCCATGCGATCGCATGAGCCCCAGTTCCAGCCCACATGCCTATAAAAATCGAGCTTTGGTGCACCACAAAATCCATCTATCTTTCTCTTCTCCATTCATACGTAATATTTATATTTATAATTTATATTTTAATTTTAATTTTAATTATAATTCTAATAATAAGGGTATGTTAGCGAATGTTGTAAGGGTGTAAGTCGAAATTCTGTCCGTGTAACGCTACGCTATTTTTAATCATTGTAAGTTATGTTCAACCTTTTTATATTAATGTCTCGTAGCTAAGTTATTATTATGCTTATTTAATCCGAAGTAATCATGATGTTGGGCTAATTACTAAAATTGGGTAATTGGGCTTTGTACCATAATTGGGGTTTGGACAAAAGAACGACACTTGTGGAAATTAGACTATGGGCTATTAATGGGCTTTATATTTGTTTAACTAAATGATAGTTTGTTAATGTTAATATAAAGATTTACAATTGGGCGTCCCTATAAATTACCATATACACTCGATCGGACACGATGGGCGGGGTATTTATATGTACGAATAATCGTTCATTTAACCGGACACGGCAATGGATTAATAGCCACTAGAATAATTAAAACAGGGGTGAAATTATGTACAAGGACACTTGGTATAATTGATAACAAAATATTAAAACCTTGGGTTACACTCAGTCGACATCCTGGTGTAATTATTAAACAAAGTATTAAAATCTTGTTACAGTTTAAGTCCCCAATTAGTTGGAATATTTAACTTCGGGTATAAGGATAATTTGATGAGGATACTCGCACTTTATATTTATGACTGATGGACTGTTATGGACAAAAACCAGACGGACATATTAAATAATCCAGGACAAAGGACAATTAACCCATGGGCATAAAACTAAATTCAACACGTCAAACATCATGATTACGGAAGTTTAAATAAGCATAATTCTTTTATTTCATATTCAATTTCCTTTATTTTATATTTAATTGCACTTCTAATTATCGCATTTTTATTTATTGTTATTGTATTTAATTGCACTTTTAATTATCGTACTTTTTAATTATCGCAAGTTTATTTTATCGCACTTTTATTATTCGCAATTTCATTATCGTTATTTACTTTACGCTTTAAATTAAGTCTTGTATTTATTTATTATTTTACATTTGGTTTTAACTGCGAGTAAAGTTTTAAAATCGACAAACCGGTCATTAAACGGTAAAAACCCCCCCTTTATAATAATAATATTACTTATATATATATTTGTATTTTTATAAAAGTAAACTAATATAGCGTTAAGCTTTGTTTAAAATGATTCCCTGTGGAACGAACCGGACTTACTAAAAACTACACTACTGTACGATTAGGTACACTGCCTATAAGTGTTGTAGCAAGGTTTAAGTATATCCATTCTCTAAATAAATAAATATCTTGTGTAAAATTGTATCATATTTAATAGTATTTTCTTGTAAAATTTAATAGTATTTTATATGAGGAATATTCATTTGAGTCCATAAATTAAGTTGAGATTCAAGGGTCCAATGAGAGCGCGACATGTGTTGCGAAAATCACATGTGATTGAAAAAAATTCAAAAAAAATTTTGCGAAAATTTTTTTTTTATATTTTTTTCGAAATTTTTTTTTTTAAATTTTTTTTTTTTTTACAATCACATGTGATTTACCTGCACAATCACATGTGATTGAATTGTACAATCACATGTGATTGGATTTGCCATGCATAATCACATGTGATTGGGTTTACAATCACATGTGATTGACATGCATAATCACATATGATTTTAAAAATAAAAATAGAAAAAAAAATTTGAAAAAAAATTCGAAAAAAAAAATTTCGAAAAAAAAAATTTCAAAAAAAAATTTTCGAAATTTTTTTTTCAATCACATGTGATTTTCGCGCCACATGTCGCGTTCTCATTGGTCCATTTGTTTTCAAGCAAATTTATGGATGCAAGTGATTACAACTCATTGTTTTATATACACCTCGCGAAACATCAAGTTATTTTTGGCGCCGCTGCCGGGGAACCTCTTAAACGCCGGAAGCGCAACGCTAATATAAAAAAAAAAGATTTTTAGTTTACTTTTATTAAAATTCGTTTTTATTAAAATACGTTTTAAATATTCGAAAATATAAAAAAAAAACAAAAATATAAATATTTTTTTTAGAGTTTGGTAAATATTTAAGTTTTATAAAGTTTCTTTATTTCTATTTTTTTTATTTTGTAAAAATATAAGTTTTATTTAATTAATAAATATATTTTATATTTTATAGCAAAAACAAAAAAAAAATTAATATATATATATATTCAATTAAATTCGGCATGTACTGTAGCAGCCCACTCTGTGGCCCGAAACCCTAGCCCATGCGATCGCATGGCTGGGCAACTGAGGACTCATGCGATCGCATGAGCCCATCTGACACGCCAGACTGCAGCCTGCATTAATTACGGATAATAATTATTATTATTATATTTAAACCCTAATTATAGTTATATATAATATATATTAATTTAGCTTTTATTATTAATTTGTATTTTTAGTTTAATTAGTTTATTTAAATTGTAAAATTAATAGTTTTAATAAATAAATAATATAAAAATAATATTTTTATAAAAATTGTACTTTTTACAACTTTTTATATATTTTTATATTTTTTTCCCTTTTTAATCGTTTTAGCGTAACTTTTGTATTTTTCGCTCATAATTAGTTTTAATTCATAGTCTTTGCCATAGTTATTTTTACTTCTAGAATTTTAGGCTTTGCCGTAGAATTCCTTAAGTGCTTTTTCTTTAGACTAAGATTTAAGTGCTTCAGAATTTTGCGACGCAGTTTTTAGATTTTAGTACCTTTTTAAGTTATCTCCATTTGGGATTTAGTTTTTCCTGTAAGCTTTAATATTTTTAGACGACTTTTTCCTATGTATCAATTATCATTCCAATTAATAATCTCAATTTGCGATTATAATTTTAAGTTAGTTGTAGTAATAAGGTTAGGTTAGTCAAGTGTTTTAAGTTTTATAAGTTTCTTTTATTTTTCCGTCACCTTTTATTTTTCAACCATTTTTCTTTTTCGACCTTTTTCGACACGCTCTTTTTCTTTCTTATTTCTCGCTATTCTAGTTTTAGGACATAGATTTTTATTCTACTTCTTATCTAAATTTCTTAAAATTACGAAAATTTATTTTAAGTGGTTAAATTGATAGACATCAAAATTTTCTGGTTCGTAGTAATAGTTGGATTTGTACGTGGACCGGGTTATTGGAGCCAAACAGTCCTCAATTATATTGAGACCAAACGAATCCTGCCCCTCTGCTGCATCTTTTGGCTATTCGAAACGTGGGCAAAATCAGAAAAGTCTATTGATTGGATAACTTATTATAATTTTTCTTTTCTTTTAAAAACTAATAGGATATTCAGTGAATGCACCGAGCAAGACGTTCACCACCTTTTGTACGTTCACCACCTGTAACTAGATCAAGATATTTAGCAAATATTACCACCGTTGATTTTTCTTTAGAATCGTCATCCAGTCGACCAAGTACTCCAGTTCAAATTTCCGATAATCCATTTTTTGAACCCGACCTCACAATTGAGAATCCGGAGAATATTCAGGAACGATTCATAGATCCTGAACCACTAAACTTTCCTCCGGAACCACCAATCATTCAAATAGAGATTGTTGAGGAACGAACCATTAAATCAGAATCCTCTAGTGATTCCGATTCAACAAATTCAATTATGGAGAATCTGGAACCTTTAAGTATGGAAGACCGAATGAGAGCTAAACGCACTGGCCAAGGTCACGCAATTACTCATCCAGACATTAATGCGCCAGATTATGAAATCAAAGGACAAATTCTACACATGGTGACTAATCAATGCCAATTTAGTGGTGCGCCGAAGGAAGATCCAAATGAACATCTACGTACCTTTAATAGGATCTGCACACTATTTAAAATCCGAGAAGTTGAGGATGAACAGATATATCTCATGTTATTTCCCTGGACTTTAAAGGGAGAAGCCAAAGATTGGTTGGAATCGTTACCTGAAGGGGCGATTGATACATGGGACGTTTTAGTTGAAAAATTTCTTAAACAATTCTTTCCTGCATCTAAAGCCGTAAGACTTCAAGCAGAAATTGTTACGTTTACACAGAAGCCAAATGAAACTCTATATGAGGCATGGACTAGATATGGAAAGTTATTAAGAGGATGTCCGCAACATGGTTTAGACACCTGTCAAATAGTACAAATATTCTACCAAGGATGCGACATCACTACAAGGAAAGACATAGATATAGCAGCTGGTGGTTCTATTATGAAGAAAACCGAAACTGATGCTTACAAAATTATTGATAACACTGCTTCTCACTCACATGAGTGGCACCAAGAAAAAGATATCGTTAGATCATCTAAAGCAGCTAGAGCCGATTGTAGCCATGACTTAGATTTCATTTTCGCAAAGATAGATGCTGTGGAGAGACGAATGGAAAAGATGACTAAAGATATTCACTCAATACGAATTAGTTGTGAGCAGTGTGGAGGACCACATTTGACAAAAGATTGTCTCAGTATTGAATTAACAATGGAACAAAGAGAGAATATTTCATACATAAACCAAAGGCCTGGAAATAATTATCAGAATAATTATCAACCGCCAAGACCAATTTACAATCAAAACCAGAATTATAACAGAAATATTCCATACAACAACCAACAAGGTCCTAGCAATCAACAAGTATCCAATAATAATTACAATCAGCAAAGACCTAATTTTCAAAACAAACCACCACAACAAACCGATGATAAAAAGCCGAATTTAGAAGATATGATGACGAAGCTAGTTGAAACTCAAACGCAGTTTTTCACATCTCAGAAACAAACTAATGAACAAAATGCTCAAGCATTTAGAAATCAACAAGCTTCTATTCAAAATCTGGAACAAGAAGTAAGTAACCTAGCAAGGTTAATAGGTGAAAGAAAACCGGGAAGTCTACCTAGTGATACAAATGCTAACCCCCGGAATGAAACAGCTAAAGCTATTACCACAAGAAGTGGTACAACACTTAAACCACCTGAAATACCTGTAACTTCTAATGAAGCTATTCCTACTCCACAAGAACCACAACCTGAACAAGATAAGGAAACAGAACCGGTAGTTGAAAAGGTTAATGAAGATAACACAGTTAAGGCTAAACCTTATGTTAAACCATACCAACCACCACTTCCTTATCCGAGTAAAATGAAGAAAGAGAAACTTGAAGCCTAGCAATCCAAATTCTTGGATATGTTTAAACAGATAAATGTAAATCTTCCTTTCATTGATGTGATTTCAGGAATGCCTAGATATGCTAAATTCTTGAAAGATCTAATCTCAAATAGAAAGAAAATGGAAGAACTCTCGGCTGTTACTATGAATGCTAATTGTTCAGCAGTGCTGTTGAATAAGATACCAGAAAAATTATCTGATCCAGGAAGTTTCACAATTCCATGTTTTCTGGGTAGTCTTAGTTCAATAGAAGCATTGGCAGACTTAGGTGCTAGTATAAATCTAATGCCGTATTCACTATACGCTAAACTAGACCTTGGAGAATTGAAACCAACAAGAATAAGCATACAACTAGCCGATAGATCAATAAAATATCCTAGAGGGATAATGGAGAACATGCTAGTTAAAGTTGGTACTTTAGTATTTCCAGTAGATTTTGTTGTTTTGGACATGGAAGAAGATTCTCAAGTTCCTCTCATATTAGGAAGACCATTCTTAAACACGGCTAAAGCAATGATAGACGCGTTCGGTAAGAAATTGACCCTAAGTATAGAGGACGAGAGTGTTACCTTTTCAGTTGATAGAGCAATGCAACAACCACAATCTGCAGATGATACATGTTATTATATTCAAACTATAGATGCACATGCAGAATTATTAGAAGAATTTCCAGAATTACAAGGAACGGGAGAATGTTCTTTAGGAGAAGGTAATGAACCAATTGATGAAGCTGAAATGTTAGCTACACTTATAGCTAATGGATATGAACCAACAACAGAAGAAATTCAAATACTAAAAGAAGAAGACAGATATCGATACAAATCATCGATAGAAGAACCTCCGAAATTAGAGTTAAAGCCACTTCCAAACCATTTGAAATACGCTTATTTACATGGTGAATCTGAATTACCTGTAATAATATCGTCTTCTCTTACTGAAAATGAGAAATCACAACTCATTTCTGTGTTAAAAGCTCATAAACCAGCCATTGCATGAAAAATTCATGATATTAAAGGAATAAGTCCTTCGTATTGCACACATAAAATCCTTATGGAAGAAGGTCATAAAACGTATGTGCAACGCCAACGAAGACTAAATCCTAATATGCAAGATGTAGTTAAGAAAGAGATTATTAAACTACTAGATGCAGGTCTAATTTATCCAATCTCTGATAGTCCATGGGTAAGCCCAGTTCAATGCGTGCCTAAGAAGGGTGGCATGACTATCATTACAAATGAAAAAAATGAGCTTATTCCTACTAATACTGTAACAGGATGGCGTGTATGTATTGATTATAGAAAATTAAATGACGCCACCAGAAAAGATCACTTTCCCTTACCTTTTATAGATCAAATGTTGGAAAGATTAGCCGGAAATAGTTACTATTGTTTTCTAGATGGATTTTTCGGATATTTTCAAATTCCAATAGCACCCGAAGATCAAGAGAAAACCACGTTCACGTGCCCTTATGGTACTTTTGCTTACAAACGCATGCCATTTGGACTTTGTAATGCCCCTGCAACCTTTCAAAGGTGTATGATGGCGATTTTTCATGACATGATAGAAGAATGCATGGAAGTTTTCATGGATGACTTTTCAGTCTTCGGTGATACATTTGAAACATGTCTAGTTAATCTTGAACGAATGCTTATTAGATGCGAACAATCAAATCTAGTACTTAATTGGGAGAAATGCCATTTTATGGTTAAAGAAGGCATCGTTCTTGGTCATAAAATTTCAAAAGAAGGAATTGAAGTGGATAGAGCTAAAGTAGATGTAATTGCTAAACTTCCACATCCCACCAATGTTAGAGGAGTTAGGAGTTTTCTAGGGCATGCCGGTTTTTACCGACGTTTCATAAAAGATTTTTCTAAAATTGCCACTCCTATGAATAAACTCCGAGAAAAAGATGCTCCATTCATCTTTTCAGATGAATGTATTAAATCTTTTAATATTCTTAAAGAAAAACTCACTAATGCGCCGATCATGATAACACCAAATTGGAATCTACCATTTGAACTAATGTGCGATGCAAGTGATTTTGCAATGGGAGCCGTTTTAGGACAAAGGATTGAAAAATGATTTCAACCTATATATTATGCTAGTAAGACGTTACAAGGAGCACAAACGAACTATACAACTACTGAAAAAGAACTCCTTGCTATTGTCTTTGCTTTTGACAAATTTCGATCATATCTCGTTCTAGCAAAAACGGTGGTCTATACTGACCATTCTGCTCTTAGATACCTATTTTCGAAACAAGATGCTATACCAAGATTAATCCATTGGATCTTACTCTTACAAGAGTTTGATATTGAAATCCGAGATAAAAGAGGAGCAGAAAATCTCGCCGTTGATCACCTTTCTCGTCTTGAAAATCCTGAGTTAGAAGTTCTAAATGAATCGGCCATACAAGACAACTTTCCTGATGAATATCTATTGAAGATAGATTATAAAGAAATTCCATGGTTTGCAGACTATGCAAACTACTTAGTTTGTGGATTCCTTGAAAAAGGATTATCGTACCAAAAACGAAAGAAATTCTTCAGTGATATAAAACACTATTTCTGGGAAGATCCACATTTGTATAAAAGTTGTCCAGATGGAATAATACGCTGATGTGTATTTGGAGATGAAGCCAGTAAAATATTAAACCATTGTCACACAGGACCAACAGGAGGGCATTATGGGCCTCAACTAACAGCAAGAAAAGTTTATGATGCTGGATTCTATTGGCCTACAATTTACAACGACGCACACCTTCTTTGCAAATCCTGTGATGCTTGTCAAAGGGCTGGAAAAATAAGTCAACGTGATGAAATGCCACAGAATGTCATCCAAGTATGTGAAGTATTTGACATTTGGGGTATTGACTTTATGGGTCCATTTCCAAAATCTAATAATAATCTATATATACTCGTAGCCATTGATTATGTATCTAAATGGGCGGAAGCACAAGCTCTCCCAACTAACGATGCACGAGTTGTAGTCAACTTTTTAAAACGTCTTTTTGCAAGGTTTGGAACACCGAAAGCTTTAATAAGTGATCGGGGTACTCATTTCTGTAATAATCAACTTGAGAAAGTTCTTAAAAGATATGGAGTAACTCATAAAATCTCCACCGCATATCATCCACAAACAAGTGGAAAAGTTGAAAATACCAACCGAGCTTTAAAACGTATTCTAGAGAAAACCGTAGGATCAAATCCGAAGGAATGGTCCATTAAATTGGGGGATGCACTCTGGGCTTTTAGAACAGCCTACAAAACTCCAATTGGAACCACACCTTTTAGACTTGTTTATGGAAAAGCATGTCATCTTCCAGTAGAAATTGAACACAAAGCATTTTGGGCTTTGAAGACATGTAATCTTGATTTACATGAAGCCGGACGTCTACGATTAAGTCAACTAAACTGAAACAACCCAACCCGTATTAAAACCGGCCCATAAAAATTTTTCCTTTTAATACGCGTTAAATAATACTTTAGGTCCCGTTACACATATTCCAAAACGTATTTGTTATCAAAGTAAGTTCATCGAACTTAAAACATACATTAATGATTTAAACTCCTTAATACAATGGTTCATTAATTAAATCGTAAACCGGTTATAATCATTATGACCCGACTAGTTACGTTTACACAAAACCGAGCATGGTGATTTGGGACTATGCTACCCAAATCCTAATCGAGTCCAAAAGCAAGATCTTCTAAAGCAACCTAGCCGAGATCTCTAATTCCCAAGCTTACCCGAGCCGCCAAGCATGCGAACCTATAAAAATATCAACAACGAGAGGGTAAGCTAACGCTTAGTGAGTGAGAATATACTACATACATATATATGCATAAAATGGACACGCCACAAAATAGCAAATACCGCATACCGGAGCATCCAAACATAAAGGCAAGTTAGTCTAAGCATACCGTAAGATCACTAAGCAATGAGCTAAAGATACATCAACAAAATATAAGTTTGCCAACAACGATGTGAACAATGCCAATAAGCTACACCCGGAGGGTTAGCTACAACACGACAATACAACATTATATGTATACAATATATATGTATATATATGTATATATCTCTCGAATAACATAATTTGCTTACGCTTACAACACAATAACCATGGTTAACCAATCGTACAAGGGAACGATACTCGTAAGAGACCGTCGGAGTTCGTAACATCCATTAGCGTTACTTAAACACCGCGTAATCACTAATCCCCCGGGTGATGTCTTAAACACCGCGACTAATTCACCCCCATGACAATGTGGCGTCTTAAACACCGCGACGAATCCACACGTCAATCAAAATAATGAGTGGTGTCTTGAACACCGCGACAATTCCACTCCCATGACAATGTGGTGTCTTAACCACCGCGACAATACCACATGCCAATCAAACAATGAGTAGTGTCTTAAACACCGCGACACTACTACTCGTTACTTAGAATGTGGTGTCTTGAACACCGCGACAATACCACATTCATACTACACAAATACATACATTATATACGTACACGCATAATTATTCCACTCACAATATTAACCCTTCGCCATTGGGGTTATATAATCCACATCACACGCCCATGTGATAGAGTACACGCAAGGTGTGCACCTCGTCAAAGATGGTCAACCAAAACGCACAAACGTGCCAATCGGACCTACACACAAGTCCATCAATCCACCTATATGTGAAGTGAGCTCTATAACCGAGAACCACTTCACCCGACCCGCACCCATCCTACACATACATATGCATATAGGATATTAACACTCACCTTGTCGCCTTGAAGAAATGCTTCCAAGTAATCCGCAACTCTTCAATGGAAAGTACCTAATCCATTATCACAAATTCAACAACACACTTAGATTGGATTTACAAACCAACCCAATTTGACACTTAGTGCAAATTCGACCCAAATGCACTTCCAAGGACAAACCGCGTCCAAACTAACCAATAATGACTAACACAAGTGATAATGGTCCTAATATGCCAATTAAACCCGAATACAAGTGTTAAACACTTATCGTTCTCAAAATCGCCCACAAACCCTAATTTTGACCCATAAGGTCAAAATCTCACCATTTACAAGTTTTGACACCAAAACATGTTTAACTCGGTTTTATACTTCAACTTAATCCATTTTAAGTTTATAAACCTTAATAAATCAACAATCGGGTCATAATCCTCAACAAACCCTTATTTTGACTCTAGTCAAAATTAGTCAACCATGAAAACCCTAAAAGTCTTCAAAACACCAATAATCACTAATGCTAATGATTATACACCATTCTCAAGTCTTAAACATGGTTAAATCATTAACCAACCCAAAACCCGCCTTTAACACTTATATACCCGAATCTTGGTGTTAATCTCCAATTAGCAACTAAATGGGTTTCACCTATGAATCATACAATCAAAAGCCCCAAATTTGAATGATGAACACGAAAATGAATTTCGGAGTTAGAGCTTACCACTAGTATCACCGTGTAGCTAAGAACGAGGAGAACACACTTGTCAACTACGCCAAAGATCAATTCCCGATTCTTCCTTTCCAAAAATCCGTTTGAATCCAATTGGGTGTTTGAGTTTTTGAGAGGAAAATGAAATGAAAAGGGAAAAGAAATTAGGAAATGAAAGGAGTGGATGAGATTTAAGATCTCAATCTGGTTCAAACGCGAAAAGACCAAAATGCCCTTATTATTCTCTTAAAATTACAAAATCCGGAATCAGTTTGCCAGCATGGTCGCGCCGCGACCCTATTCGTCGCGCCGCGACGATTGCCTCGAACTGGTGGCTTTGTTTACAAGCTTCTGATCCTGATTCTAGTGTAATGCCGCGCCGCGACCTTCTGTGTCGCGCCGCGACCCAAGGCGTGATCTGACATAACCTTTCGCACTCAAAGCTTTAATACTAGAAAATGTCCCGAACCCTTCATACGCCTATCGTACATACCCAATTCACCTATAAATCATGTACGGGGAAAAACGGGGTGTTACAACTCTCCCCCACTTAGACTCGATCACGTCCTCGTGATCCTTGTCATTTAACCAAACGGACCACACTTCACGGTTCTCAAACATAAGTCCAAACCGACTTTCCTAAGCAATTCTTCCCACTGAATTGCCTTTAACAACTAAATCGTCACCCGCGATTTATCAAATCCACAATCCGAGCACTAAAACCATGCTCATTCCCTAACATCGGGAAAACTCAACCAATCTCGTACAGAGATATCAACCCCTTAGCGTACCCTTACCGAGTACAACGCTAAAAGCAACCAAGTCTCAACCTAAGGTCAACATCCCGAAACGATGAAGACCGAACCAAACGAATCCTTACGGATAACACCAATCACTAAACATCCCTTGTAGCGCATAATACAACCAATACGCAACTACCGTAACATCATAAGCGAACGACTAGAACCGCTAGCGTCCAATCGACTATAACAACTTAAAACCCTAGGCGTACAAAATCGACCATTGTCACGCCCGTAACGACATGTGAGCGAAATACGGCTATCGCATCAGTAATCACACAATACGGTCCTCACGATCCCACCATAGGAGTATAAAACAACTGATAGATCACTCAACACCGGATGAAGTCAGCGGACCCGAAAGTCATGCTTCACCGATATAACAATACCTCATGATGAAGTCAGCGGACCCCGAAAGTCATGCTTCACCACTATAACAATACCTCACACAACGAGTAGTGCAACATCGCGCTCCGCTACACTATAGTGAACCCTAACGGATACCGCTAACCGTCTACACTATCGAGCAAGAACCACCTATATCAAACATAGGCACAAAACAATATTTCTCTAGAAGAGAATCCGATACGCACATCCCTTAACCGAGGGATTTCACCTTGCTCGCCAAAACACGTCCATTATCTCTCGAAGAGATTCACCAAACTTACCACCTCGGTGGTAATTTACAAATCCAATATCATAAGTACCAATGAGCCAAAAATTGTACTCTACCACCAATTGACCAAAACTAGGTCTCGACCAAATTTCCGGATCTAACAAAAGCATCATCCGAAATCTCACACTAAAACCTCCTCGTGCGGGAGTGCCACTCCCTCACTTGGAACTACGTTCCATATCCACAACTCGTACAACCGTACAATGCTACCAAAGGTAGACTTTACAAACAATTGGGTTCACACGACCCGTTACCATACCTTGCTCCAAACCTTGAGCACACGAAGGATTTTAACCAATCCTTATACACTTTGAACGAAAGCGTACCGCAACACAATCGGAGTCGAACACCACGCTAGTAGGTATAAAAGAGGCACCTAATGTTGCATCATGTAGACTCCATTACCAACACACATCGAAATTAAAAACACTCGATCTCAAGGGTTCTAACCACCCGACGAACCCCATGGTTCATCACTTCAACATAAAAGCGAACACGCGCTTAACAATCGAACACCAAAACCATTTCCGTGGCTTGGTAGAAACATTTCTCAAATATCAAGGAATGCTTGGTTGCACCAAGTCTTACGCCCTTCGCCCGACAATCAAACGTCACCATAGGGTACTTCCATTAGGAACGTCACCCATAACAACAATATGCACAACACAAGGCATTAACAACTCAAACTCAAACGGCATCGAACATTCCCAAGACTTGTGACTCCTCATGCCACCATTGTAACATCTAGACGCGCTAGAATTCGATATACTCGTCCGTGTACCACCCGTGCTCACGCTCGGACCCTTAGTCCTCTTACTCGGAGCACCATAAGAAACAACCCTTATCTCCCTTGAAGGTTCACCCTTCTTCGATCGTGTATGCGACTCGAAACCCCTAGCCAAGTCGAATAATTCCGAAAACGATTTCGCTTGACCACGACTAATTTTACTTTTCAAGTCGTCATTCAAAGTCCAATAGAAATCCCCCATTAACAAACGATCACTTCCCAAATACTCCGGACAAAAACGAGCCTTCGCCATAAAGGTCGTCTTGAGAGTACTCAAATCCATAGATCCTTGTCGCAAGTTTCGCAACTCATTACGCAATTCCCACAAATCGGCCGAAGTCCGGAACTCCTCGAAGAATTCCTCCTTAAACTCGTCCCACGATAAGACCATAAACGTTTCACCACCAACAAGATCAATCTTACCATCCAACCAATCCCTTGCCCTACCCCGCAACAAACTAGTTGCGAGCCTCGTCTTCTTCTCGGGAGGGCAATCAATCGTGCGAAAACGCCCTTCGACATCCGAAATCCAAGTTGTGCTTACCAAAGGATCCGGTTTTCCATCGTACATCGGGGGTTTAGTCCTCATGAAGCCCTTAAGACAACGCTCCATTTCACTACTACCCCGAAATTCGGAATACCTCCTATCCATTCTTTCATCCAACGCACTCATTTGCTCCGCAACGGCGGCCACAACTCTAGTATTAAACTCTTCGTCATTCGTCTCGATCTCGTTTCGCGTCGCCATTCTAAAGAATGCAAAATGATTAGTCCACGAACGTATAACACCATACGCACAACACCGCCCCATCTTGCTCAACACCCGTCGTACATCACTTGTTTGACACGATTTGCACCCGTAATAAGGTTTGCAAGTCCTTATTACGCACACACGCCGTATCGACTCGTTAGTACAACGACCGCTTCGCTCGATGATATAAACCAACACAACGCAAATTCTACGCGATATAAGCACCCGCAAGAATTATTTTCACAACACAAATAACATATTAATAATATCCGCATTACTAATACAAACGTTAGTCAACCTATAACAAGGCACTAACTAAACCTATTCCTGACCCGTAATCCTACAAGTCCCGCAACAAAGTAAGCACACACAAAGTCTAAGTCTAGGCACCTATCTCAAGTCACCTAAATCCCTTAGACCATGCTCTGATACCACTTGAAACAACCCAACCCGTATTAAAACCGGCCCAAAAAAATTTTTCCTTTTAATACGCGTTAAATAATACTTTAGGTCCCATTACACATATTCCAAAACGTATTTGTTATCAAAGTAAGTTCATCGAACTTAAAACATACATTAATGATTTAAACTCCTTAATACAATGGTTCATTAATTAAATCGTAAACCGGTTATAATCATTATGACCCGACTAGTTACGTTTACACAAAACCGAGCATGGTGATTTGGGACTATGCTACCCAAATCCTAATCGAGTCCAAAAGCAAGATCTTCTAAAGCAACCTAGCCGAGATCTCTAATTCCCAAGCTTACTCGAGCCGCCAAGCATGCGAACCTATAAAAATATCAACAACGAGAGGGTAAGCTAACGCTTAGTGAGTGAGAATATACTACATACATATATATGCATAAAATGGACACGCCACAAAATAGCAAATACCGCATACCGGAGCATCCAAACATAAAGGCAAGCTAGTCTAAGCATACCGTAAGATCACTAAGCAATGAGCTAAAGATACATCAACAAAATATAAGTTTGCCAACAACGATGTGAACAATGCCAATAAGCTACACCCGGAGGGTTAGCTACAACACGACAATACAACATTATATGTATACAATATATATGTATATATATGTATATATCTCTCGAATAACATAATTTGCTTACGCTTACAACACAATAACCGTGGTTAACCAATCGTACAAGGGAACGATACTCGTAAGAGACCGTCGGAGTTCGTAACATCCATTAGCGTTACTTAAACACCGCGTAATCACTAATCCCCCGGGTGATGTCTTAAACACCGCGACTAATTCACCCCCATGACAATGTGGCGTCTTAAACACCGCGACGAATCCACACGTCAATCAAAATAATGAGTGGTGTCTTGAACACCGCGACAATTCCACTCCCATGACAATGTGGTGTCTTAACCACCGCGACAATACCACATGCCAATCAAACAATGAGTAGTGTCTTAAACACCGCGACACTACTACTCGTTACTTAGAATGTGGTGTCTTGAACACCGCGACAATACCACATTCATACTACACAAATACATACATTATATACGTACACGCATAATTATTCCACTCACAATATTAACCCTTCGCCATTGGGGTTATATAATCCACATCACACGCCCATGTGATAGAGTACACGCAAGGTGTGCACCTCGTCAAAGATGGTCAACCAAAACGCACAACCGTGCCAATCGGACCTACACACAAGTCCATCAATCCACCTATATGTGAAGTGAGCTCTATAACCGAGAACCACTTCACCCGACCCGCACCCATCCTACACATACATATGCATATAGGATATTAACACTCACCTTGTCGCCTTGAAGAAATGCTTCCAAGTAATCCGCAACTCTTCAATGGAAAGTACCTAATCCATTATCACAAATTCAACAACACACTTAGATTGGATTTACAAACCAACCCAATTTGACACTTAGTGCAAATTCGACCCAAATGCACTTCCAAGGACAAACCGCGTCCAAACTAACCAATAATGACTAACACAAGTGATAATGGTCCTAATATGCCAATTAAACCCGAATACAAGTGTTAAACACTTATCGTTCTCAAAATCGCCCACAAACCCTAATTTTGACCCATAAGGTCAAAATCTCACCATTTACAAGTTTTGACACCAAAACATGTTTAACTCGGTTTTATACTTCAACTTAATCCATTTTAAGTTTATAAACCTTAATAAATCAACAATCGGGTCATAATCCTCAACAAACCCTTATTTTGACTCTAGTCAAAATTAGTCAACCATGAAAACCCTAAAAGTCTTCAAAACACCAATAATCACTAATGCTAATGATTATACACCATTCTCAAGTCTTAAACATGGTTAAATCATTAACCAACCCAAAACCCGCCTTTAACACTTATATACCCGAATCTTGGTGTTAATCTCCAATTAGCAACTAAATGGGTTTCACCTATGAATCATACAATCAAAAGCCCCAAATTTGAATGATGAACACGAAAATGAATTTCGGAGTTAGAGCTTACCACTAGTATCACCGTGTAGCTAAGAACGAGGAGAACACACTTGTCAACTACGCCAAAGATCAATTCCCGATTCTTCCTTTCCAAAAATCCGTTTGAATCCAATTGGGTGTTTGAGTTTTTGAGAGGAAAATGAAATGAAAAGGGAAAAGAAATTAGGAAATGAAAGGAGTGGATGAGATTTAAGATCTCAATCTGGTTCAAACGCGAAAAGACCAAAATGCCCTTATTATTCTCTTAAAATTACAAAATCCGGAATCAGTTTGCCAGCATGGTCGCGCCGCGACCCTATTCGTCGCGCCGCGACGATTGCCTCGAACTGGTGGCTTTGTTTACAAGCTTTCTGATCCTGATTCTAGTGTAATGCCGCGCCGCGACCTTCTGTGTCGCGCCGCGACCCAAGGCGTGATCTGACATAACCTTTCGCACTCAAAGCTTTAATACTAGAAAATGTCCCGAACCCTTCATACGCCTATCGTACATACCCAATTCACCTATAAATCATGTACGGGGAAAAACGGGGTGTTACATAAACGAATTAGAAGAATTAAGACATGAAGCATACGATAATTCGTTAATCTATAAGGAAAGAACGAAGAAATGGCATGATAAAAGAATCAGAAGTTCAAAAGAATTTAAAGAAGGAGACAAAGTTCTTCTTTTCAATTCACGATTCAAGCTATTTCCTGGAAAATTGAAATCAAGATGGTCTGGACCATTCATAGTCAAAAGTGTTTTCCCATACAGAACGATAGAATTAATAAATTCAAATGGGATTGAATTTAAAGTTAATGGTCACAGAGTTAAACACTACATAGATAGTCCGATGGAAGTCGACAATGAAGTTAATCACAATTTCAACACCACAGCTAACTAAGTGTGGGGAGAATCAAGGGGTTTATGTATTTCTGTTAGAGTTAGATTGTCTGTTTTCATGTAGTTCTCGAAAATGGAACCCGAATGGTCTTTCCCTAGCAGACCCTAAAGAACTAGTCTTCTCCCCCCATTATGAATTTTTATTTTTTTTAGGAAATGAAGACTGCCTGTGAACTAAACCATGGTCTAATGCTACACGTTTTGATCACTAAACGTAATAATGACACACTTCCGAGTGAAATAGTATCAGTAATCAGAGAAAGAATGGACGGAGTTAGAAAAGAATCCAGATGCGAAGATAATAAGTTACAATTTGGTAAAGGAAAATCAAAATCCGCAGCAAAAAGAAGAGCACGACACCTAGAAAGATGTCACAAATGCGGAAAATGGTCACATGGAGGTAAATATTCAAATAATCAAACCTATTCAAACACCGAATTTGTTACTTTACGCAGAGACGGACCGTTCATATGTTTAGAAGAAAAGACTCTGAATGCTCGAGGTTACGCCATGTAGCTATGGAAAACCAATTAAACCGACTATCTTATGAATGGGATAGATCATATAACTAAGAAATCTATTTCACAGGTATGTTTGTACAGTTTTTATTTTTTTTTATTTTTAACCTTTTGATAATAAACGCTAATTTGTTCGCTATAAAGTATTAAATTGGTATTGAATAAAATTAGGTTTGGCGACCGAAATTATTGATATCATTCAAAAATTTATTACATCACCGCGAAATTTAACGTTTATTCTTAAGGTATAAATATCTTTAATCAATCAACCCAAAATATTTCAAAAATTCGTCATGAGTTAAATTAGGTCTTGGAACCGAAATTACTTTACCGAAAAGAGGGGCGTATATTTTTGATAATATTTGATTGATTAAAGTGGGATAAAAAGCCAAAAAGATTTTTAATTTTATTTTTACCATGTTTTTAAAATTAATATATAAATCTTAAATTAATATTGTAAACTTTGTAAAATCAATATATTTAAAATTGTAAATATTTGAAAAATTAATATAAGTTTGGCGTGAATTTTTAATTTTTAAAATATGAATTTTTAATTTTATGCATTTCAAATTTTAAGTTTGGTGTGAATTTTTAATTTTTAAAATATGAATTTTTAATTTTATGCATTTCAAATTTTAAGTTTGGTGTGAATTTTTAATATTAATTTTGAATTTTATATTTAAGTTGTGTGAATTTAAAAACAAAAATTTACTTTATCTCATTAAGTTAAAAATATGATTTTTAAAATCGTCGTAAGTTGAAGACTAGGTCTTTGAACCGAAATTGCTTTACCCGAGGGAGGGACGAGAACTTTTATTATCATTATTTTTAATCTTATTGAATTAAAGTATGCCAAAAATATTAAAAAACCCAAAAATCTTTACTTTTAAAAACCGCGCTTTGATTTGACAAATTTTAAAATTTTGTCGAGGGACAGACTAGGACAACGATCCGAAACGCCCTCGCTCCTAAAGGAAACCAAATTTTTAAAATTTAATTAATTATAAGTTTTATAAAGTATAACCTTTTTAAAAAAAAAAAAAAAAAATCAGAAATCACTGTAGCCGGCACCCCATGCGATCGCATGGGGTTTGCACTTGGAACCCATGCGATCGCATGGGGACCAAATGCAGGCCTGATACATACAGCAGCCTGTTCTGTCTTCCTCACCACAACACACACACATTCACGAAACTCACCCAAAAATTCACCAATTTTTGCCATTTTTCCACCGTAATTCGTCATTTTTCTTGCTCTAATCATGCCTAGATTCTCATTCTTCAGCAAATTGGTAAAAATTACACCCCCTAAACTCTATAAATTCCTAGTTTTTGTGATAATTACCAATTTTTTACCTAATGCAATTTTGTTAATTTCTAGTGTAATTAGTGTTAAATTGTTAGTATTTTATGCATGTATAACCTAGATTGATGCTATTTAACATGATTTGAAGCCAAAAACTTCAAACTTTTTAGAAATCTAGGGTTTGTGTTCTTGAGCAATTTGGGGCTTTTTGATATAAACAGGTTATGGCCGATTTTTGTCATGAATTATTGCTAAATTGAGTAGTGTAACATGTTTAGATAGTTAAATGATCCAAACAATGATCCTAAACATGATTTTTGGAGATTAAAGTGGACTTTTTAAGTCCAAAATTCATGAACTTGATTAATTTGATATATTTGCCATTTGAGACTTGTTTAATTATTAGTAATGAATATTTTGACATGTTATTTGAGTTAAATGCTTATGAATTTTGTATACATTTTCATATGTGCTTATTTGAAAAGTGTAGAATTGTGAAAAATTGTGAAAATGTGTATAAGTTTAATTTTGATTTAACATGTTATAGTGATTGTTTTAAGTTGTTATTTTGCTAACACTAATGCATATTTGGATGCACAAATTTTGTGTTTAATGTGTTTTGCAGAAAGCCGATACTGGAGGTTCAGGAGCATCATCATCTAGACGACCAGCACCAGCACCAGAACCAGAACCAGAAATGCAACACGAACAAGAACCACAACAGGAACAACAACAGCCTGATCAGCACATACCTTATTATGATCCGGTACAGTTTGTTGATGAATTCATAGTATTCCCAATGAGGCCGCCAGTAGAATTCCCAACGATTCCTGAGCACACTCTACATCCTAATCTGAGATTTGATAGAAGATGGAGAGATTACGAGACATATCAAAGGAACAAATTCAAATTGGTAACAAAAAATGTAGAGGTGCCAAGGGTAATTGATTGGGCCCCTTTGGAAACGGTCTATCTAGCTGACCGTGTTAGACAGCTTTTAGTTCAAAGGTATGGCAGTTCTTCTTTTACAGATTGGGAACGTCTTTTCACCATTCGTAGACCTGTATATAAGGAATGGTGTGTTGAGTTGATGAGTACTGTATCACTTGATACAAATATTGTTAGAATAGATGATAGAAGATTTCTTAGGTTTATACTTGGCGGGAGGATGTACAGAATGTCCATGCTGGACATGGCCAGGGCCTTACAGATATATACTCCTGGTGAGTTGCTATTACCCGATTGTACAAACTTGATTCATTATGGTGAACGGGTAGATAGTAACTTTGACGCTGACGCCATTTGGAGGCGTATGTCACATTTTGATGTTTTTACACGAGCAGGAGGACACTCCTATACACATATTGACAGAGCCGAGCTTCGTATTATTCATAGATTTTTAGCTAACTCGATTACACAAAGAGGTCATAATAAAGAAAAAATTACCTTATATGATTTATTCTACCTAAAGTGTATTCGGGATCCTAGAAGCTTTGTCAATATCCCTTACTGTGTTGCTTTTTATTTATCTAAAATGGTAGAGGGAATGCCGGACGGGAGTATAATAGGAGGAGGTATTTTTGTTACTCTCATTGGAGAGTATTTAGGTGTCGATAGGAACCAAGGGGGTCCATTACAGATTTGTAGAGAACAGGTTGAGCCCTTAGGATTGAAAGTTTATGTGGATGCTAAGGTATTGAAAAGTAGACGTAACCAGGCAGTACCCTATGAGGGATCTCATCCTCAGGTAGAGAGAGGCTCAGACGAGGAAATGGAGGAGGCGGAAGACATTAGGGATGTCTTTCGAGATGCTATTCTTGACGTCCACGTTCGTATAGATGAGGAAGCAATGACGAACGCGGCCAGACATAGTATCTATGAGCAGTGGAACTCCGAGCGAGTATACGAGGATTATAGGCGACGCCAACACGATAGCTGGTTAGTTCATCAGCACCAAATCATGAGCCAGCTATCATATCAGGTACCAAATAACTATGTACCTACTCGACCTGCTCATTTTCCGCCACATAGCCCCGATATCCGACCACCCTTTAACCGGTATGACTATAACCAAGCCTATCAGAACACCTATAACCAACAATGGAACCCACCCGATGAGATGAACTGGAACCCCTATCCAGACTGATTTAGTTCCATTTGGTTATTTTTATGATTTTTATGTTTTTATCTTTTGACTTTTTCATGTTTAAACTTATGTTATTGGATATATTTGTGTAATTTTTATTATCATATTATTATTGTGTACTAATATTTCATATTTAGAATTTGAAAGTGGGATATTAAGTCCCATTTTAAATCGCCATGCATGATTATATTTGTATGTATGTATATTGTCGATTGTACAAAACAGGGTAAAACAGCGCATTTTCAAAGACTGGCATTAAGTTCAGCAAAAGCTACTAATTTTGACGACAAGATGACAAATAAATGTGATGTAACAACAGACGAAATGAACAAATGATATGCACCATTTATCATTCAGCAAACAAATGTCAATATATTTGGAAACTTTGGTAAAATTTAATCATTTCTACGCTAATCACCCTCAATAATTTAAATTGTACTGATTTCTTGCAAATGAGGGCATTGCAAGATCTTAAGTGTGGGAAGGGGTTAAATTCTTTCGGATTTTTAAAATTTTTATCTTTATACACTTGGTTACCATTAAAAATACTAGTAACGTAGTAGTTGTATTAGAATCTAGTGCTCTCTGATAATAAAGAACAGCCCTAGTCTTATATACTGACTACCCAATTCTAGTAAAATTTTTTAAAATTTTCAATTAAATGAACTCAAAATCATGTTTATACATATTTATGAACGATAAAACTAGGTGTTAACACCGAAATTATTGTTACCTCGGAAAGGACATAATTGAGAAACAAACCAAAATGTTAAAATTCATTTAAAATGGAATAGAGAACAATAAAAAGGAAAATAAAAGCCAAGTGTGGGAAAAATTAACAAGTTATTTTAAACATATGTCACATATTTCTGTAACAAATAAACTAAAAATACTTTTGCTTTGGACTAAACTAAACTATTTTACCCGATGAAAGAAAAGAAGAGATGGATCTACACGATGAATCAATTCCATCATTAAAAGGAAGTAAAGTCTTCCGAAAAAGACACGCGCTTCTTGATTTAGGTCAAGAAGTTGTCGTCCAGACCAGCTGTAGGTTGACGAAAAATCTAGAAAAGTCATCACTAAAATCAGCAGGAAATCCACGGACCTCAGCATTAAACAGGGTCGCCAAGTGGTCAGATTTATCCTAACCATGAGAAGGATTTATCTCGTAAAATGGGGGGGCACCATGCAAATTAGCTGGATAAGACTAATGAATCAGATCCCCAGAAAGGATAATCTCCTTAAAAGATCAAAAATCATCTTTTAAGACTGATATTACTCAATCCTTGAGATTGACCTTAAAGATTGAGAATTCAAACTCATGGAATTCAATGATATCTAAACTCGAGCTTGAACGAGAAAATATTTTGATCAAAATTACAAACCGATTTGTTTTCTGAAAACCCTATTTTCAATGCGTTCATTACCATTGAACGTAAAATCCTAGGAATTCACCTGAAATTCATTAGGTCACCTGAACTAAATCGGGTGTCAACCGTAAGAACGGTGGTTGCATAGCATGGTCAAAGACAGGACCTTGTGCCAGACCGAAAAATTATAAGGGTGAGCTTTACTATTGCTCCTACCAAGGATAGTAATTGCGTCCGACATGTTATAGACCATAATCAAATGCATGTCATTAGACATTGCATTAACAGTTACTTGTTCAACGCTTTCCTTTACAACCGGACGGTAGTTTACCGAAAGGTAATATACGGGACAAGTAAACTGGACGTGTTGCTTTCCTAATACAAGGTTAGCAAGTGGGTGACATAAAACCGCAAGTTTTGAGCTAAAATTTTCAAATCTGAAACCCACCAATCCCACAAAAATATTTTGCAAACACCGGTGAAGGGTTAATCCGGAAAACTTATCTAGGGTAAAAACTAGATTTAATTTTTAAAAGATCAAATGTTTTCATAAAGATCCAATTTCCTTAATAGATCTAAATTTTTATAGTCATGTGGGACTGTAAACCATATCGTTGCTACCATTGTTTATACCGCCATATAGAAATCACTGATGTACAAAGTGTGAAGAATAAAGAAGTGATTCTAGTATTTCAAGACGATATTGCTTGAGGACAAGCAACGCTCAAGTGTGGGAATATTTGATAATGCTAAAAATGAACATATATTTCATAGCATTATTCCTCAAGAAAGACAAGCTTTTAGTTGCAATTGTTCTATTTACAAGTGATATTCGTTTAAATAATAAAAGGTGAAGACAAAAGACAGATTCGACGAATTGAAGACGCAAACGACCAAAAAGCTCAAAAGTACAAAATACAATCCAAGAGGTTCCAATTATTGATAAGAAACGTCTCGAAATTACAAGAGTACAAGATTCAAAACGCAAAGTACAAGATATTAAATTGTACGCAAGGACGTTCAAAAATCCGGAACCGGGACCAGAGTCAACTCTCAACGCTCGACGCAACGGACTAAAAATTACAAGTCAACTATGCACATAAATATAATATAATATTTAAATAATTCTTATAATTATTTAATATATTATATTTATTTATAAAACCGTCGGCAGAAGAAAACAACCAAATATGAGCCTCCCCAGCTGGCCATGCGATCGCATGGCCTGGAAGGCATAAATCCATGCGATCGCATGAGCCCCAGTTCCAGCCCACATGCCTATAAAAATCGAGCTTTGGTGCACCACAAAATCCATCTATCTTTCTCTTCTCCATTCATACGTAATATTTATATTTATAATTTATATTTTAATTTTAATTTTAATTATAATTCTAATAATAAGGGTATGTTAGCGAATGTTGTAAGGGTGTAAGTCGAAATTCTGTCCGTGTAACGCTACGCTATTTTTAATCATTGTAAGTTATATTCAACCTTTTTATATTAATGTCTCGTAGCTAAGTTATTATTATGCTTATTTAATCCGAAGTAATCATGATGTTGTGCTAATTACTAAAATTGGATAATTGGGCTTTGTACCATAATTGGGGTTTGGACAAAAGAACGACACTTGTGGAAATTAGATTATGGGCTATTAATGGGCTTTATATTTGTTTAACTAAATGATAGTTTGTTAATGTTAATATAAAGATTTACAATTGGGCGTCCGTATAAATTACCATATACACTCGATCGGACACGATGGGCGGGGTATTTATATGTACGAATAATCGTTCATTTAACCGGACACGGGAATGGATTAATAGCCACTAGAATAATTAAAACAGGGGTGAAATTATGTACAAGGACACTTGGTATAATTGATAACAAAATATTAAAACCTTGGGTTACACTCAGTCGACATCCTGGTGTAATTATTAAACAAAGTATTAAAATCTTGTTACAGTTTAAGTCCCCAATTAGTTGGAATATTTAACTTCGGGTATAAGGATAATTTGACGAGGATACTCGCACTTTATATTTATGACTGATGGACTGTTATGGACAAAAACCAGACGGACATATTAAATAATCCAGGACAAAGGACAATTAACCCATGGGCATAAAACTAAATTCAACACGTCAAACATCATGATTACGGAAGTTTAAATAAGCATAATTCTTTTATTTCATATTCAATTTCCTTTATTTTATATTTAATTGCACTTCTAATTATCGCATTTTTATTTATTGTTATTGTATTTAATTGCACTTTTAATTATCGTACTTTTTAATTATCGCAAGTTTATTTTATCGCACTTTTATTATTCGCAATTTCATTATCGTTATTTACTTTACGCTTTAAATTAAGTCTTGTATTTATTTATTATTTTACATTTGGTTTTAACTGCGACTAAAGTTTTAAAATCGACAAACCGGTCATTAAACGGTAAAAACTCCCCTTTATAATAATAATATTACTTATATATATATTTGTATTTTTATAAAAGTAAACTAATATAGCGTTAAGCTTTGTTTAAAAAGATTCCCTGTGGAACGAACCGGACTTACTAAAAACTACACTACTGTACGATTAGGTACACTGCCTATAAGTGTTGTAGCAAGGTTTAAGTATATCCATTCTCTAAATAAATAAATATCTTGTGTAAAATTGTATCGTATTTAATAGTATTTCCTTGTAAAATTTAATAGTATTTTGTATACACCTCGCGAAACATCAAATACATGCAGCTTTTTAAATATTTTACAAAATAGACACAAGTACATGAAACTACTTTCTATGGTTGAACGATCGAAGCCGAATATGCCCCTTTTTACTTGGTAACCTAAGAATTAGTAAACCAGTCTACTAATTGACGTGAATCCTAAATATAGATCTATTGGGCTCAACAAACCCCATTCGTTGTAGCGGATGCTTAGAACTTCGAGTTTTTATATCATGTCCGATGGATGTCCCGGAATGATGGGGATATTCTTATATGCATCTTGTTAATGTCGGTTACCAGGTGTTCACCATATGAATGTTTTTTATCTCTATGTATGGGATGTATATTGAAATATGAAATCTTGTGGTCTATTATTATGATTTGATAATATATAGGTTAAACCTATAACTCACCAACATTTTTGTTGACGTTTTAAGTATTTTTATTCTCAGGTGATTATTAAGAGCTTCCACTGTTGCATACTAAAATAAGGACAAGATTTGGAGTCCATGCTTGTATGATATTATGTAAAAACTGCATTCAAGAAACCTATTTTTGATGTAATATATTCTTATTGTAAACTATTATGTAATAGTCGTGTGTAAACGGTATATTTTAGATTATCATTATTTGATAATCTACGTAATGCTTTTTAAACCTTTATCGATAAAATAAAGGTTATGCTTGTTTTAAAAATGAATGCAGTCTTTGAAAAACGTCTCATATAGAGGTCAAAACCTCGCGACGAAATCAATTAATATGGAACGTTTATAATCAATATGAACGGGACATTTTAGTTCGTATCCGAGCGTTGGTCTTAGAGAACCAGAAACTTACATTAGTGTGTCTTATCGAGTTTGTTAGGATACATTAGTGAGTCTGGACTTCGACCGTATTTTCTTTAAAAACGATTTCTTAACACTTTTGTTGGAAACTATATATTATTAACATGTAAATATTATGTGATATATTAACCTCTTTATATGTTTGATATTGTGTGATAGATATCTATCACTAGTCAAATCCCATCGACTCACCTAATAATAATGAAGAGTCGAATATAATTTGGGAAGATTCACAAATTCCCGAAGAGGAACTGGAAGAAGAGGAACCGGAAGAGGAGGAACCGGAAGAGGATGAACCGGAAGAAGAAGAGGTTCCGGAGGAAGAAATATTGATACCTACAATAAATCGATTAAATAAAATAAAATCATCAACCAACGGACCAAAGCTAAAATTGGTCAATGGTGTTTCCGCCGAGGAAGCAAAATATTGGGAAGATTACCAATAGTTTTAAAGGATGAATCGGATCCCGATGAGGATTCCGATGATGTTATAGAAATTACCTCGACCCAATTTAATAAAGCAAAAGAAAATAATAAGGGAAAAGGTATAAAAAAAGAGAAACCTGATTCCAACCCCGATAAACTTTATATGTATCGGCAACGTCCGTATTTCCTAAATTGTAACAATAACCCGGGAACCTCTAAACCACCAGGTTTTTCTAAACCATTGTGGAAAACTCGTATTAGAGGAACACCATATATCCCTAGAAAATTAGGAAAACAAACCAAGTCCGAAGAAGAAGAAACCAGTGATTTAGATTAGAGGGTTGTAATCATGTTGTGTATTATATGTATTGTAGTGTGCTTGTACTTTTATGTTCTATGTAAAAATTGCTTGTATTATTTAATAATTATCTTTTACAAATCTAATCCTTGTCTATTTTACAGTATAAAAACAAAATGGACGTTAAGGGTAGACAACCGAATATTTTAGAAGACCTACCAGAGGATATGATTGAGGAAATCTTGTCTAGAGTCGGTCAGAATTCATCAGCACATTTAGTTATGGCGAAATTAACTTGTCAAACATTTGGAAGACTTTCCAGAAATGCCTTAGTTTATAAAATGCTTTCCTTTGATAGGTGGAGTATATCACATTGGGGAGACCGTAAGTTACACCGTGTTTTCTTTAAAGCGTTAAATGCGGGGAACCCAAATGCAATTTTACGCTACGGGTTAAGAACCTATTTTGACTCAACATATCCCAACATAGGATTTCATGAGTCAGAAAGAGCTTCTAACATGCAACATAAAGAAACATGTTATACTTACGGGTTAGTGATGTTCGCTTCTTACCAAAGTGAGAAAAGAAACATCGGATTACAACTTTTAAATAAAACCATCCCACAAGTGACGGATTCAGCAATTGGGGTGAGAAACAAGGTTTTTAGATTATTACGGGGCTGTTGGACAAAACGAAACCCTCGTCCTTTTGACGACATTACAACATGCTGCCTAGCCAATGGTCATAACGGTTACTTTCCACAAGATCAAGGATGGGAAGTCGTCTTAGTAAAACCTGAATGCATGACTTGTTTCTGGACTTATGAATTACGTGTCTTTATTTCTTTTGCTGAACAACTTGCGTATTAACTAAAATTGCCTTCATAGCTGCCGAGTAGCAAAGTTATTATGTGCTATATTTCATCCTATATGTTTATTAGCGGTATTGTAAGTTTGTAAAATATTGTATAAAGTTTGAACGCGAAATATTATTGTAATAAGTTTTTCATATAGAATCGTAGTAGTTGAATTGTATAATAGCTACTAAGTATGAACTTAACGGGTAGGTACTACCCGAATTAAAACTATAAAATGCTAATATGAAGAAAAAGCTTTTATAAATAAGTTCATATTATGCTATGAAATACTATTGACTACTCTTAAATTCTATATGATTAACTCAATTCTTTTGGCTATTTTTGAAGGAAATGGCACCAGCAACTCGTCAGAACTTGAATATGAGTGAGGAAGATTTCCGTATTTTCCTTGCTGCAAACATAGCCGCAGTGTAGGCTGCGATGCAAAATAACAATAACTATGGATCTAGCAGTGGAACTAATTTCGCAAGAAATCGTGTAGGATGCTCCTACAAAGAATTCACTGCCTGCAAACCTTTGGAATTTGATGGAACCGAAGGACCAATTGGATTGAAACGGTGGACCGAGAAGGTCGAATCGGTGTTTACCATAAGTAAGTGTACTGAAGAGGACAAAGTTAAGTACGCTACGCATACCTTCACAGGTACGGCGTTAACATGGTGGAATACCTATCTCGAGCAGGTAGGACAAGATGCTGCTTACGCACTACCATGGTCAGCATTCAAGCAATTAATGAACGAGCAGTATCGTCCCAGAAACGAGGTCAACAAGCTCAAGGTAGAGCTTAGAGGATTACGAACACAAGGTTTCGATATCACCACGTACGAATGACAATTCACAGAATTGTGCCTATTGTGTCTCAGAACGTTCGAAGACGAAGAAGAGAAGATCGACGCATTTCTAAAAGGGTTACCAGAAAGAATTCAAGAAGATGTGAGTTCACACGAGCCCTCCTCCATACAAAAGGCAAGTCGAATGGCTCACAAATTAGTGAACCAGATCGAAGGAAGGATTAAAGAGCAGGCGACTGAAGAGGCTAACATGAAACAAGTCAAGAGAAAGTGGGAAGAAACCAATGACAAGAGTCACCAATACAACAACAAAAATCACAACCACAATCGCAATAACTATCCCAATAACCGCAACATCAATCGCAACAACAATTTCAACAAATGTCCCAACAACAACTACAATAACCGTCCCAACAACAATAATAATAACAACAACAACAACAACAACAATAACAATCCCAACAACAATCTCAATAACAACAATGGCAATAAAAACCAAAAACAGCCATGCCAAAGATATGAAGAGCATCACCTGGGGTTCTGAACGACATTTTCCAACAGGTGTAAAAGAAATGGTCATAGCGCGAAGAAGTGCGAAATCTACGAACCAATGCATAACAGAACTAAAGGAACAAATAATGTCGGAATCAATAACACCGCTATAGTTTGTTTTAGATGTGGAAAACGGGCCACTTTAGTAGAAATTGCCCGAATCAGGGGAATACTAATGGGCAGGGCTGCGAAAGAATTTTCAATATTAATACGGCAGAAGCGCAGGAAGACCCGGAGCTTGTTACGGGTACGTTTCTCATTGACAATAAATCTGCTTATGTTTTATTTGATTCGGGTGCAGATAGAAGCTATATGAGTAGAGATTTTTGTGCTAAACTAAGTTGTTCACCGACACCCTTGGATAATAAATTTTTACTCGAATTAGCAAACGGTAAATTAATTACAGCAGATAATATATGTCGGAATCGATAAAATAACTGGTTAGCGAAACATTTAAGATTGACTTGATACCAGTAGAGTTAGGGAGTTTTGATGTGATCATCGGTATGGACTGGTTGAAAGAAGTGAAAGCAGAGATCGTTTGTTACAAAAATGCAATTCGCATTATACGAGAAAAAGGAAAACCCTTAATGGTGTACGGAGAAAAGAGTAACGTGAAGTTAAATCTTATTAGTAACCTGAAGGCACAAAAACTAATAAGAAAAGGTTGCTATGATGTGCTAGCACACGTTGAGAAAGTCAATTCCAAAGAAAAGAACATCAATGATGTTCCCGTCGTAAAAGAATTTCCCGATGTATTTCTGAAAGAAATACCGGGACTACCTCCACACCGATCTGTTGAATTTCAAATAGACCTTGTACTGGGAGCTGCACCAATAGCTCGTGCTCCATACAGACTCACACCCAGTGAAATGAAGGAAATTCAGAGCCAATTACAAGAACTTTTAGAGCGTGGTTTCATTCGACCAAGCACATCACCATGGGGAGCTCCTGTTTTGTTTGTCAAGAAGAAGGATGGTACATTTAGGTTATGTATCGACTACCGAGAGTTGAACAAACTTACCATCAAGAACCGCTACCCACTACCGAGAATCGACGACTTATTTGATCAACTATAAGGCTCATCGGTTTATTCTAAGATTGATTTACGTTCTGGGTATCATCAAATGTGGGTGAAGGAGGATGATATTCCAAAGACTGCTTTTAGGATGCGTTACGGTCATTACGAGTTTATGGTTATTCCGTTTGGGTTAACTAACACACCAGCTCTGTTCATGGACCTCATGAACCGAGTGTGTGGACCATACCTTGACAAGTTTGTCATTGTTTTCATCAATGACATACTTATTTACTCAAAGAATGACCAAGAGCACGAAGAACATTTGAGAAAAGTGCTAGAGTTGTTAAGGAAAGAAAAACTGTACGCTAAGTTTTCAAAGTGTGCATTTTGGTTGGAAGAAGTTCAATTCCTTGGTCACATAGTGAACAAAGAAGGTATTCAGGTGGATCCAGCAAAGATTGAAACCGCTGAAAAATGGGAAATCCCAAAAACTCCGAAGCATATACGCCAATTTTTAGGACTAGATGTGTACTAAAGAAGATTCATTCAAGATTTTTTCAGAATAGCAAAACCCTTGACTGCATTAATGCATAAAGGGAGGAAATTTGAATGGAAGGATGAACAAGAGAAAACGTTTAATTTGTTAAAGAAAAAGTTAACTACGGCACCTATATTATCATTACCGGAAGGGAATGATGATTTTGTGATATATTGTGACGCTTCAAAGCAAGGTCTCGGTTGTGCATTAATGCAACGAACGATGGTAATTGCTTATGCATCTAGACAATTGAAGATTCACTAGCAGAATTATACGACGCATGATTTGGAATTAGGTGCGGTTGTATTTGCATTAAAGACTTGGAGGCACTACTTATATGGGGTCAAAATTATTATATATACCGACCACAAAAGTCTTCAACACATATTTAATCAGAAACAACTGAACATGAGGCAAAGCAGGTGAATTGAATTGTTGGATGATTACGACTTTGAGATTCGTTACCACCCGGGGAAGGCGAATGTGGTAGACGACGCTTTGAGCAGAAAGGACAGAGAACCCATTCGAGTAAAAGCTATGAATATAATGATTCACAATAACCTTACTAATCAAATAAAGGAGGTGCAACAAGGAGTTTTAAAAGAGGGAAATTTAAAGGATGAAATACCCAAAGGATCGGAGAAGCATCTTAATATTCAGGAAGACGGAACCCAGCATAGGGCTGAAAGAATTTGGGTACCAAAATTTGGAGATATAAGAGAAATGGTACTTAGAGAAACTCATAAAACCAGATACTCAATACACCCTGCAACGGGGAAGATGTACAAGGATCTCAAGAAACATTTTTGGTGGCCGGGTATGAAAGCCGATGTTGCTAAATACGTAGGAGAATGTTTGACGTGTTCTAAGGTCAAAGCGGAAGATCAGAAATCATCAGGTCTACTTCAACAACCCTAAATCCTGGAATGGAAATGGGAAAACATTACCATGGATTTCATCACTAAATTGCCAAGGACTACAAGTGGTTTTGATACTATTTGGGAAATAGTTGATCGTCTTACCAAATTAGCACATTTCCTGCCAATAAGAGAAGATGACAAGATGGAGAAGTTAGCACGACTGTATTTAAAGGAAGTCGTCTCCAGATATGGAATACCAATCTCTATTATCTCTGATAGGGATGGCAGATTTATTTCAAGATTCTGGCAGACATTACAGCAAGCATTAGGAACTCGTCTAGACATGAGTACTGCCTATCATCCGCAAACTGATGGGCAGAGCGAAAGGACGATACAAACGCTTGAAGACATGCTACAAGCATGTGTTATTGATTTCGGAAACAGTTGAGATCGACATCTACCGTTAGCAGAATTTTCCTACAACAACAGCTACCATTCAAGCATTGAGATGGCGCCGTTTGAAGCACTTTATGGTAGAAAGTGCAGGTCTCCGATTTGTTGGAGTGAAGTGGGAGATAGACAGATTACGGGTCCAGAGAAAATACAAGAAACTACTGAGAAGATCATCCAAATTCAACAACGGTTGAAAACCGCCCAAAGTTGACAAAAGAGCTACGCCGACATTAAAAGAAAAGATATAGAATTTGAAATTGGAGAGATGGTCATGCTTAAAGGTGCACCTTAGAAAGGCATTGTTCGATTTGGTAAACGATGGAAATTAAATCCAAGGTATATAGGACCATTCAAGATTATTGATCGTGTCGGACCACTAGCTTACCGACTTGAGTTACCTTACAACTCGCGGCTGTACATAACACTTTCCACGTCTCGAATTTGAAAAAATGTTTTGCTAAAGAAGATCTCACTATTTCGTTAGACGAAATCCAAATCAACGAAAAACTTCAATTCATCGAAGAACCCGTCGAAATAATGGATCGTGAGGTTAAAAGACTTAAACAAAATAAGATACCAACTGTTAAGGTTCGATGGAATGCTCGTAGAGGACCCGAGTTCACCTGGGAACGAGAAGATCGGATGAAGAAGAAATACCCGCACTTATTTCCAGAAGATACGTCAACACCTCCAACTGCTTAAAATTTCGGGACGAAATTTATTTAACGGGTAGGTACTGTAGTGACCCGAAATTTTCCATGTTTATATATATTAAATGAAATTGTTATTTACATGATTAAGTATTTCCAACATGTTAAGTAATCAAACTTGTTAAGACTTGATTAATTGAAATAGGTTTCATATAGACAATTGACCACCCAAGTTGACCGGTGATTCACGAACGTTAAAACTTGTAAAAACTATATGATGACATATATATGATTATATATATAGTTAACATGATATTATGATAAGTAAGTATCTCATTAGGTATTTTAACAATGAGTTATATACATAAAATTGAGTTTATTGAATTAAGAAACTCGAAACGATATATATAACGATTATCGTTATAACAACGTCTTACTAAATACATATGAATTATATTAAGATATTGATACAATATGTTTAATCATGATAAATGATAAGTAAACATGTCATTAAGTGTATTAACAATGAACTACATATGTAAAAACAAGACTACTAACTTAATGATTTTGAAACGAGACATATATGTAACGATTATCATTGTAACAACGTTTAACTGTATATATATCATACTAAGATATATTAATATATCATAATATCATGATAATGTAATAATTTAACATCTCTTTAGATATAATAAACAATGGGTTAACAACATTTAACAAGATCGTTAACCTAAAGGTTTCAAAACAACATTTACATGTAACGAGTAACGATGACTTAACGACTCAGTTAAAATGTATATACATGTAGTTTTTTAATATGTATTCTTACACTTTTGAAAGACTTCAAGACACTTATCAAAATACTTCTACTTAACAAAAATGCTTACAATTACATCCTCGTTCAGTTTCATCAACAATTCTACTCGTATGCACCCGTATTCGTACTCGTACAATACACAGCTTTTAGATGTATGTAATATTGGTATATATACTCCAATGATTAGCTCTTAGCAGCCCATGTGAGTCACATAACATATGTGGGAACCATCATTTGGCAACTAGCATGAAATATCTCATAAAATTACAAAAATATGAGTAATCATTCATGACTTATTTACAAGTAAACAAATTACACATCCTTTATATCTAATCCATATACCAACGACCAAAAACACCTAAAAACACTTTCATTCTTCAATTTTATTCATCTAATTGATCTCGCTCAAGTTCTATCTTCAAGTTCTAAGTGTTCTTCATAAATTCTATAAGTTCTAGTTTCATAAAATCAAGAATACTTCCAAGTTTGCTAGTTTACTTCCAATCTTGTAAAGTGATCATCCAACCTCAAGAAATCTTTCTTATTTACAGTAAGATATATTTCTAATATAAGGTAATACTCATATTCAAACTTTGATTCAATTTCTATAACTATAACAATCTTATTTCAAGTGGAAATCTTACTTGTAACTTGTTTTCGTGTCATGATTCTGCTTCAAGAACTTTCAACCCATCCAAGGATCCTTTGAAGCTAGATCTATTTTTCTCATTTTCAGTAGGATTACCTACTAAAATTAAGGTAGTAATGATGTTCATAACATCATTCGATTCATACATATAAAACTATCCTATTCGAAGATTTAAACTTGTAATCACTAGAACATAGTTTAGTTAATTCTAAACTTGTTCGCAAATAAAGTTAATCCTTCTAACTTGACTTTTAAAATCAACTAAACACATGTTCTATATTTATATGATATGCTAACTTAATGATTTAAAACCTGGAAACACGAAAAACACCGTAAAACCGGACATACGCCGTCGTAGTAACACCGCGGGCTGTTTTGGGTTTGATAATTAAAAACTATGATAAACTTTGATTTAAAAGTTGTTCTTCTGGGAAAATGATTTTTCTTATGAACATGAAACTATATCCAAAAATCATGGTTAAACCCAAAGTGGAAGTATGTTTTTCAAAATGGTCATCAAGACGTCGTTCTTTCGACTGAAATGACTACCTCTTACAAAAATGACTTGTAACTTATATTTCCGACTATAAACCTATACTTTTTCTGTTTAGATTCATAAAATAGAATTCAATATGAAACCATAGCAATTTGATTCACTAAAAATGGATTTAAAACGAAAAAGTTATGGGTAAAACAAGATTGGATATTTTTTTTAGTGTTGTAGCTACGGGAAATATTGTAACAATTCTATACAAATCATATCCTAGCTAACTTATATTGTATTATACATGTATTCTAATATATTATGTAATCTTGGGATACCATAGACACGAATACAATGTTTTGACATATCATATCGACCCATCTATATATATATCGGAACAACCATAGACACTCTATATGCAGTAATGTTGGAGTTAGCTATACAGGGTTAAGGTTGATTCCAAAATATTATATACTTTAAGTTGTGATCTAGTCTGAGGCTTGTATACACGAGGTCGTGGATTGATTCGAGATATTATATATTGCTTTATTTCTATACATCTAACTATGGACAACTAGTTGTAGGTTACTAACGAGGACAGCTGACTTAATAAACTTAAAACAGTAAAACGTATTAAAAATGTTGTAAATATAATTTGAACATACTTTGATATATATATGTACATATTTGTTATAGGTTCGTGAATCGACCAGTGGCCAAGTCTTACTTCCCGGCGAAGTAAATCTGTGAAAGTGAGTTATAGTCCCACTTTTAAAATCTAATATTTTTGGGATGAGAATACATGCAGCTTTTTAAATGTTTTACAAAATAGACACAAGTACATGAAACTACTTTCTATGGTTGAACGATCGAAGCCGAATATGCCCCTTTTTACTTGGTAACCTAAGAATTAGTAAACCAGTCTACTAATTGACGCGAATCCTAAAGATAGATCTATTGGGCTCAACAAACCCCATCCGTTGTAGCGGATGCTTTAGTACTTCGAGTTTTTATATCATGTTCGATGGATGTCCCGGAATAATGTGGATATTCTTATATGCATCTTGTTAATGTCGGTTACCAGGTGTTCACCATATGAATTTTTTTATCTCTATGTAAGGGATGTATATTGAAATATGAAATCTTGTAGTCTATTATTATGATTTGATAATATATAGGTTAAACCTATAACTCACCAACATTTTTGTTGACATTTTAAGCATGTTTATTCTCAGGTGATTATTAAGAGCTTCCGTTGTTGCATACTAAAATAAGGACAAGATTTGGAGTCCATGCTTGTATGATATTATGTAAAAACTGCATTCAAGAAACCTATTTTTGTTGTAATATATTCTTATTGTAAACCATTATGTAATGGTCGTGTGTAAACGGTATATTTTAGATTATCATTATTTGATAATCTACGTAATGCTTTTTAAACCTTTATCGATAAAATAAAGGTTATGGTTGTTTTAAAAATGAATGCAGTCTTTGAAAAACGTCTCATATAGAGGTCAAAATCTCGCGACGAAATCAATTAATATGGAATGTTTATAATCAATATGAACGGGACATTTCACCTGCATTTACTCTTTTCACCCTTTTATGATAGCTTCACTTATACTCTTCGCGTAATCGAATTGTTTTATCCATATTACTCAATGATGGTAAAACTCTATCTATCAACTCATATTCGTCATGAAAACATACTTATTGTCAGCCATGACCATCCTAATCAAATTTCGGGACGAAATTTCTTTAACGGGTAGGTACTGTGACAACCCAGAAATTTCTGATCAAATTTAAACTTAATCTTTAAATGATTTAATGTTTCCGACACGATAAGCAAAGTCTGTAATGTTGAAATCTCAAAAATTTTGAACTATGTTCATGTATTCATTTACCCTTCAACTATTTTCGACGATTCACGAACAACGGTTTGTAATTAGATATGTTAATATATATATATATATATACATATATATATATATATATATATATATATATATATATATATATATATATACATATATATATATACATATATATATTAAAGCTTTGAATATTTATATAACATAAAATTTCTAGTAGTGATTATATTAATTATTATATTATACATTGTAATTCGTTGTTAATATGTTACAAGGTTAAATATTGAATATAGATGTAGTAGTAAAAATATTACTACAAAGTTTGCAAGGTTTATTAATGGGACCAACAATGGATTGATATGTTTATTGTTGGCCGACTAGTGAGATTCAACTTTATATATACGAATATAGGCATATATCTAAACATATACATGCATCCAACATATCACTATCATATTTCTTTCTGATTTCTGCTACGAGACAATCAAATGACCACAAATCATTCATCTTCAATCATGCTTCACTGCTCAATTATCTTAAACTTGTACAAAACAAATTTTTCACTCGTATAGATCCCTACACAAATACAATGAACTGGCAAGTTTATTTATTTATTTTTATCATTTGAAAATCTCATGTTATATGTGTGTATATATATATATATATATATATATATATATATATATATATATATATATATATATATATATATATATATATATGCATATTCATGCATAACAAGTAGAACCACACCAATTTTCTACTCCTTGTTTTCCTTCGACATCAACACAACCACAACCATCCCATGTTGTTCTTGATTGATCGATACTCACCCAAAACTATCCACGTACTCATTATATGACCCATGAATTAGTCACCCCCTCAAGTTTCGGTCAACACCCATCTACCAATTCAAAATTCAATGACTAACTAATAAATAATAAAACTAACATATATCAAAATACTAACCAACCATGAAATATTAATTAAACAAAACTTTATCAAAAACTAATTAACCCAACACTGATTACAGTATCATTTGAAATTAATGTAAAGGTGGCAACTTGTTCCAATTGTACACGTCGATCAATTTAAACTTATACACTTCACTTTCAATGATTAACAAACAAATATCACAATCAGTGTGACTTTATAGACAAATCATGGATACTGTTTTCCTTTTTGTTGTTCATTCACATGATAGTGGATTGTAATATATAGATATTTATTTTTCTTTGAAAACGATGGCATACACTTGTTGTATATAGTATTTGGCAAGCAATTATTTTCCATTAACAAAACCATCTTCAACCCCTTCATCAAACACAAGTTTTACTGATGTGATCACAGGTTACTGTTTCTGTTCAAAGCCACAACCCTATATTTGAACACCCCCAAGTCTGGTGCCACGCTTAATGTTCCTGTCTTTTGTTGTCGACCAGCCCCAACTCCATGACTGTTGCTGCAAATTTAAAACAAAGAACCAACACCTTCGATTATTATATTACTATTACTGGTTGCTTCTTTTCATTTATCCGAACACCACCACCCTTACCAAGCCATTGTTTGATCACCATTAAACACTCTTATTCGATACCTGCTACTTGAGCTGTTGCTTGTTATTTGTTTTCCTCGATCAAGATCAAGAACAAAACCCCTTCGGATTGGTTTACTACGATTGCAACTATCAACGAGCACTACCAAATGAAAACGGGATTTATTTTCTGTCTTCTGTTCCGATAACAAACCCAAAAACTGAACCACCGAACCCATATGAAACAGGCTGCTATTTATCGATCAAAACAACCAGTTAACAGTCATTAATCATGCTATGGAGTTATTGAATCAAATTGCTATTACGTACCTTTTATTGATGGCCGACAAACACTAAAAAAATAACCCTACTTATTGTCCCACTTTCGTTTTTTATTTTTCCTTTTCTGCTGTCGACCTCAAACCACAAGATATATGGACAATATTTTTTTCCCTTAATTATTGGGCCGTGACCTGTGATTGATTTTCTAGTTGGGCTGTAAGTTTAGTATTGTTGGGCCGAGAACCTTGAATCCAAATAAAACATATTGTTGGGCCGAGTTTAATAGTGGTGGTGTATGTGATAATGATTATGAAAAATGATAATGATATTACGGTGAACATGGTGAGGTGAAATCATGATGATGATAGAATATGTGATTCGAGATGATAAATAATAATAATGATCGAATGATAATGATAATGATAATGATAATGATAATGATAAGCGATTATGTATTGATGATGATGTGAAGAAGAAAAAGTAGAACGGAAAAAGATATAGGTTAGATATATATCGGTATTGAATCATAACAGAAAATCAGATAGGGAGTAATGGTTAGAAGGAGTATTAGGTTAGTGGGAGGTAGCGTGTTCAAACCCGGGCTTGGGCATTTTTTTTAAGGACTATTTCTTTGAGGTAGTTATTTATCTATTTAATTATTATTATTATTATTATTATTATTATTATTATTATTATTATTATTATTATTATTATTACTATTACTATTATTATTATTATTATTATTAATATTATTATTAGTATCATTTTTATTAAAAACTATCATTTATATTAAAAGTATCATTTTTATTATTATTATCATTATTAGAAAAATTATCATATTTATCAAAATTATTATTATTACTATCATTATTATTATTTTGCATTAATATTATTATTTTTATATTATCAATATTATTATTATCATAATAACTATTATTATTATTATTGTAAAATAAAATAACTTTTTATTTATTATTATTATCAATACTATTTTATCAAATAACTATTAGTTATATAAAATCATATTTACTACATATAACATAACTATATTATTACTTTTATAATAAATATTACTAAATATAATTAGTTAGGTTATTAATAAAAAAAACTAGTTAAAATAACAATTAAATCACCAATAATATATAAATTTGTTCGATTATCATTATATGTGTTAATATATATATATATATATATATATATATATATATATATATATATATATATATATATATATATATATATATATATATATATATATATATATATATATATATATATATATATATATACCTGTATAAATCTCATACCTAATTCCGTCACGTGTCAACACCATATTCATCCTCACTAATCCTAATTTTCTCCTAATTTTAAATTAAAAAATTCGCTAATTATGTATGACTGACGCGTGTCCTCTCTTAATGACATGAAGTATCAAAATTTGGATTTACGGTTAATCCATCGTCGACTATTAGGGTTCGCAAAATCAAAGGGTCAGTGTAATTTCTTTCCTTCTTCACGATTCATTAAATTGTTGAATTTTATCAATTATACCGATTGAAGGTACGATTGTTGGATAAACACAGTAACTACAACAGTGATTATAATCGTTAAATAAATCGTTAATTAGGGTTCCACAATTCATCTAGATCTCAAACACGATTAGGGCATTCAAAAGCACCAATTCGTTGAAGCCAGATTAGGGCATTCGAATCCGCTTCGCTTCCAGGTTTGTAATTTCGTTCAATCAATCTACTCAATATCGGTTCTTTGTTCTTCTCACCCAGGCCGATCGTAGGTTATACACGTACATGATTTGATGTTTTTCGGTTCTGATTGTTACGGGCTATGTGTTGTTAACAGGGTAATCAACGGGCTAGGTGTATGTAAACATATAGATATATTCTGAACCTAAGTGTACAGAATTTTGTAATTTGATTAACCAATTAACTTATTTACTTTCTTTGAAATCATTATCTAAGGGGTTAATATGGTTTTAAATTGGGCATACAGTTAACGGGTACTATTGTTTGGGGACTTTATGGTGATTTTTTTATTAGTTGAAGATAATGATTTTTTTAGTAACCTTATCTATTGAAGGGACCAAATGCTAATCAAACATCTTAAATATGATGTAGTTGCAGAGATGTTTGATAGTATTGCTGTTTATGTCTCTTAGCTACTGTTAAAAGTATTATTTTGGTTTTTATTGTATGTGTAATGTTTATACTTGAAAATGTGGAAGTCTTTGAGATTTTGAGGATGCTGAGAAGTAGCATTAAAAGTTATGAGTGTTTTTTCTGAGGTTATGTAAAGTTTGTTAATTAGGGATTTCGAGTATTGAATTGGACCTGATCATTAGTTATTTTGATGGTGGGTGTTAGGTTTTTTTATTTGGTTGTGGTAATCATGATTTGGAGTTTCTTTTATCTAGAAGTAACGATTTTTGCGTTGTACGACAACTCTATAAAATAAAACATCATGTTGTTGTTTGAGAAGATGGCCTAAGCTGGATAGGATATCTGAGTTAGCTAAAGTGTAATGGTAGAAAGTATATACTATGAAAGTTCAAGTTTTTTGGTTAGTTTTTTGGCCTGTTTACCTTGAGTCAAGTGTTAAAATTTGACACTGTTGAATTTGTTAATATCAAGATTGATTACTGGATGTTGATATAATATTGATTACATATAGTTACTTACACATACGTATGTAGTAGATAACTAAATCAAGGTATATAATGAATATTTTGAGGAGAGTATATATAGATTGAAACATATTTTGATTTCTTGTGCAATTTAAATTACTTGTGGTCACATTTTACTGTATATTTTGATTTTATTGTTTACTGAATGTTATTGTACTGATATCTTTTGGGACAAGTTCAATTCTATTTTTCCTTGACTATCATGAACATTTTGAATTTGAGATATTTAAGATGATTACATGTTTTAATTTTATGTTATTTTTCATGTATTAGTCTGCTTAATTTTTTAACAATAGAAAGTTATTTTGCAGTTTCAATTTCATATGCTCCCAGCGTAGCAAATTCGTTTTCTCCAGTCATTTCGCAAGGTATATAGCTGTTTTCATACACCTATGTTAATTATGTGTTATTGTCGTTGTATATAGTATGTTGTATGGATATTGTGGGGGATAGTTTCTTTTTGTATGCATTGGTGGTTTTGCAGGTAACACCTACAGTTGCCATACACTGCTACAGTTGTTAGTCTGTTTTTTTTTGTCTCCGTAGTGTTTGTGGGTTGTGTGAGCAAAGTACTCGAAGTCAGCATGTGGGCTGTTCTACCTCTGATGTGTCCGCCGTTTATGAGGATTGTATGTTGCCATTTATTGGACTTTCTCATCGTATAGGCATATTTAAAAATATTCATTCTGTCAAACTGGATATGTTTGCTTTTTTCTATACTAATTGTTGTTTGATGGTTGATATACTTGGTCTGCAGCTCGTGTTTCACCTGCTTTCAATTTGCAATGTTCGTTATTCGCAATGCTCACAAGTCAAGGTATGTTTGTTGTTTGTCTTTAAATTGGCGGTTATGTGTTCCGATAGTGATGCAGATTCTATTTTTTGATAGATCTTCGTGACATGTTTATTTTTGTTTGCGTTCATGATAATAGGTAACATTTAATATCTTAGTAAATTAAATAGAACATGCGAAAGGTTATTTGAGCCAAGTGGTATAAATTTGTTAAAGAAAAATTAAAGTTGCAGTTATCAAGATTTTTGGTTGTTACTTGGTTCTGTAACTTTTTAAGGTTTTGTATAGCTGGCTGATGATTCAGATCTTTGAGATATATTGGTGTTAGTGAAAGCTGGTTGCATCAGCAGTTTGGTATCCTTCTGCTCAATGATTTCTACTTCCATTTTTTTTACTAAAAATGCGGTTGTGTAATGGGTTCCAATGGGCTTGGGTGAAACACGTATGCAAAACATGTCATTTTAGGAGGTTCAACGCGCTTAAAATACACTTTAGGAAACTATTAACCCATTAAACCCATTTCACTCGATTACTTAGCATATACTTTTATCAATAGTTTACTTAGTATATACTTTGCGTATATACTTTGTGCAAATCTGGCACAATGTAACTTTTACAAATATCATACCAGCAATTCGATATTGATGTATGTGCTCTATCTCGATATTAATTAGTGATATATGTAGTACGATTTGTTTCGCTTATTTCATGTATTATGGGTGATGATTGTTTTTTAATGCTAATAGCTAACATAACTGTATGATAATATAAACATATAGTGTATAATCAATGGGAGGTGAATAAAAAGAGTGTCGAGCTTCAATTTGGATAAACGAAAGTACAAAAAGAGAAGTCGAAGAAAAAATCAAACCTCTGTGTCTCTCTTATGGATTCACCTGTTTTTGAAAAGAAAATCGGCTAAAGCCTAGCACAAAAGGTTTATTCAATTACCGTTATAAAGAACGCGTTTTTTTATCTATTTCATTTTATAACAATCAATAACTTAAACTTGTGTTATAAATAACTGTATGAAAAAATATTTTTAACATTTTTGTGATGTATATTATTTATACTCTACAAATTCAATCCACAATGCCGTTGTATGTATTTTTACTACGAAATACAGTATTGTGAGTTTCATTTGCTCCCTTTTTAAATGCTTTTGCAATATATATTTTTGAGACTGATAATACATGCGCTTTTATAAATGTTTGACAAAATAGACAAAAGTACTTGAACTATATTCTATGATTGAATTATTATACCGCGTATCCCTTTTGTTTAGCTTGGTAACCTAAGAATTAGTGAACCAGTCCACTAATTGACGCGAATCCTAAAGATAGATCTATGAGCCTAACAAACCCCATCCAAGTTATGGATGCTTTAGTACTTCGATTATTATATACAGATGAGTGTACTGTATATTTGGGGATATTCTAGATGCATTTTGTTAATGTCGATTACCAGGTGTTCATCATATGAATAATTTTTATACAGATGAGTGTTCTTGTATGATAATTTTTGCAGATGAGTGTTCCTGCAGTTTATATATAAAAATGAAATCTTGTGGTCTATTAAAATGATGGAAATGATTGATTACGATAAACTAATGAACTCACCAACCTTTTGGTTGACACTTTTAAGCATGTTCATTCTCAGGTATTAACGAAATCTTCCACTGTGCATTTGCTCATTTTAAAGATATTACTTGGAGTCATTCATGGCATATTTCAAAAGACGTGGATTCAAGTCATTGAGTTCAATAAAGATTATTATTAATTAAATGACAAATTACGTCATTTAAAGTTTGGATATTATGAAATGGTATGCATGCCTGTCAATTTTCGATGAAATGAAAGTTTGTCTTTTAAAACGAATGCAATGTTTGTAAAATGTATCATATAGAGGTCAAATACCTCACAATGTAACCATATGTTATTGTATTCGTCCTTATGGATTAGGACGGGTCGTCTCAAATGGTAAAAGGGTTAAGGTGTGGTTCAAGTTCAAAGGTGGGTGAACTGGTTTGGGTTAGGTTCAAATTTGGGGGTTTAGAAAGGTGGACGATTCATGGTTCACTAAGGGGTTCAAGGTTAAAAGGTTCAAAATGAATCTGGTTCACTAACAAATCCAGATACATCCAGAGAATGGGACAAGGCTCGTGGGTCCCAATTAAAAGCTCAACAAACTCACAGACAATGGCACTCAACTTATTACTCTTCCCCAAATTTCATTAAATAAAGTTGTTTGAGCCTGGGAGTCACAATCCCACCATCACACACAAAGTTTAAGTTGTATATGGGCCATTAAAGCTGTTCACCGAATCTGTTGAGCCACAAACCACATCCACTTAATTTAAATAATGGTGTTGGGCCTTTTATTCAGTATATGTATAACTCGTATAACCTAGTCACCTACGTACATCATACTTCATCTTCCACAACCTGTATCCAGAACTCCACCATACGCCATCTTCCCTTTTGAAATTTCAAGCAGCAACATCTTTTCAAGCACAAATCTTTAAAAGCTTAAGGATTTCGTGCACTAAGATCTCGAGCAACAGGTTCTTTTTCGAGCACCCAAGAATTCGTGCGCCAGGTATTCGAGCAAATAAACCTCTTTTTTTCGAGCATCCAGATTTCGAGCAAACATTTCGAGAGGCAAGATTTCGAGCATCAGGATATAGGAATCAGAGTTTTCGAGCAGCTTGAAAGAAAGATTTCGAGCAGGTTATAGCAGGGATTACAACAAGTTCTTGATCACAAACAAAAAAAAAATGATGAACAAAAAAAAATCAAGAACTAATTGATATTAGGTGCTGATTTTTTCATGAAAGCGGTTGCAATTGTTGCGTCTAACACTTTACATTCATCATTAACCCTTGAAAATAACAGAATCACCTCATTTGATTCGTTGAAATTCATTTGACCAAAAAGAAAATTTCAGATCTGGAAATTTTGTTGATATTTTTGGTTCGATTCAAGGCTTACGAAGCTTAATAAAAAGATGAGGAACTCAGATCCAGTTTTGATTTTGGCTAAGAATCATCAAATGATGATTTGAAAAGTTGAAGTTTATGAAGATGAACTAGTGTTACAGTAGTAGAATGAGATGTAGATCTGAGTTAATTATATTATTATTATTATTTCGGTAAAATAGATCTGTTAAGAAAAAAATAACAATAATGATTGTAGAGAATGATATAATAACCAGATATGATTTTATGCAAATGGTTTTGCGTATGATTCTTGGTATCTTAATTTGAAGAAGACAAGGAGAACAATTACAAATTTGAAAACAGTTTTTTTTTTTAATTTAAATTTAATTCTCTAGATCTGAAAATAAAGCGACATCAGATCTGAAAATGTCTTGTGTTTGATTTTATGATTTTTAGAAACAAAATCTGACTTTTGTTTTTAAGAAGAAATATCAGACGAAAATCTTGAACAAAATTGAACAATTTTAAGAACAATAGATAAGATGTCTAAATCCAAACAAAACCGGGTAAAACACAAACACTAAAAACGCGATGAGCACCTTGCGACAAGGATCTACTACACGAATGTATAGTCCCGCTCTGATACCAATTGTCAGTCCACAATTAGGGTGTTCGATCCGTTTCTTGATAGTGTCAGTGGGTTTTGGATGTTAGAGGATGAACTAGATAGAAGTTAGAGAGATAATTCATATTGATAATAATACTTGCAACTAGTTCAACCAACCAAATGAGAGTGTGGGAGGTTGCTTATATAGTACAACCTCCCAAATATTACATGGGATGGTAAATACTAAGTTACGATGGCCAATAGCCTAAATTAGACTATTACAATAATAAGACTAAAACGCACACGTCACTAGATTAATACAAGACATAAACCACACGACATTAAATATTACAATAAATATTGTCAACACCTATTTTGATAGGCAAAGCCCTAACCACTCAGCTACCAGCGTACCACCACTAGTTGTTAAATAACAAGGTTGTAAATGATAATCTGATTGGTTCTTGAATAGTGTGATCACTTTCTCAATTAAGTATTTCGACCCTACAAGCCTCAGGTATCACGAAATCCTAATCGGCATAAGACACGAACGAGATTTAATTCCATGCAAGAAGATTCAAATATAAATGTATTAGAGAATTCTGTGTGTTTCTGTTAATTCGTGATGAAAGAAAATATGCCAAAAGCGGGTATATTAATTTCACAGTTAAAAGAAGGGATGCAACCCTTCACTCTATCGGGAATAATAGTTAACTAACAGTCACACCTTTTGGCACGAAAATTGGTTGGAAGACAACCATTCAATATAAAGTATAGTGTCTTTCAGTTGTGGTTTCGAGGAGCTGCCCCAAGCCCCGCGAGGGTCACTGCCCCCTCGACCCCTTCCTGCCGTGCGGGACCCCAGTCAGGGGCGCTGCCCCTTGGACCCCGCAAGGGGGCGCTGCGCCCTTGACCCCCTCTATATTCGTGATAGTGTCAACTCTTACGGGCGTACACTCGACACTCTCTGAACCAGTTGTTAAGTATAACTAGTTTCAACTAAATCTCAATTAACCAAAATGTTTGTTAGATGACACTAAAATTCCCAAAAATGTAGTTTGCAATGATTGTTTGAAGCACTTATATTGTCCCCATAAGAGTCGGACAATTTCACAAAAGTTATACTTTCTATAAATTGATCAAACTTGTAGACTATCGAAGAGACGCCGTGCCTAGCTGTTCTTATACAAATCGAGCACCTGTATTTGAAGAATGGAACGTGAGACACGCGGGAATGATATGCAGCTCAATATATGTGTGTATATAGAGGGTGATTTAAGACACAAATTGATCATCAATATTATCAAACTCATCTTCACTAATACGGCATCCTCATGTACGTGCTTTTTTTTCACTCTCATGCACGTGCTTTAAGTAACTGTTGTAAATCTTGTCGATCTATGGGTGTACTAATGTATGAATTTGTTTGTAAGTTGGGTAATCTTGATATATCTAACAAATCCTAACTAAAACATATTTTCTTATATATCAAGATTACCCAACAGTGTGCAATGCGCGGCCAGGCATTTATCAAATAATGGAGCTACAGATTAGTTTAGTAAAATAATGGAGTATTTTTTTTTTTTTCCCTGAAAAGCTTGTTTAGTAAAATTAAATAATATAATAATAGTGTATGTGGAGTCAAGATAAATTAAGGTGAAAGGTATAATTTCAGATTGTTTAATTTAAGAACTAGAATTCATGATAATATTATCAGTTGGTACATTTGTAGATTTTTGGTTGAATTGCTTAATTACCTATATAGGTTTGAACCATATATAGTTTTTTGGTTAGTTCTAATAAAAGTTTTTTGAACCTTTGTTTTTTGGTTGAACTGTTTAGTTAACTAATCAACTTAATTGATTTACAGTTTCACTTGAACATGTCTGCTGAATTAGTTAATTTGCTCGCGGAGATGCACTATCACAGAAGAGACTTCCAGAATGATGTTGATGTAAGTTTTTATCCCTCTCTCTCTCTCTCTCTCCCCCTCTCTCTCTCTCTCTATATATATATATATATATATATATATATATTAATGTAGTAGTAATATCATATACGGAGTAATAATTAATTAATTTTATATCTGGGTCAAAACATGTCATGGGTCAAAAGGGGTCGGGTTGGGCCGACACCGAATAAGTTATGGGTCGAACGGGTTAGAGTTTTTAGACTGGTCAAATGGGTCAAGTCTAAATGGGCCGGGTCGGGTTGGGTCGAGACCCGTTTCTCAAATTAGTTTCTTAGACTCATAGAACCTTAGATGATTAATATTCTTAAAATCATGTAAAGACCCTTAAGGACCCGTTGGACCATATATATACATATATTTTTGGTTTCATATGGTTAAAATTGGACCCTTTCTTTGACCCTTTTATGAACCCAATTGATTAATAACTAACCCAATAGACTCATTTTTTAGCTATGCGTCTCAGTTAGTTATGGGTATTGTTGGAAAATTTTGATGAAAAGTGTGTGTTTCACTAAACTTTGTACACAAATAATTATATGATCGAGTGACATATGATAGCAACTATTTGGTGGGTTTTGTAGTCCTTGACAAGGGCGTTAAAACGAGCTAAGGGGTGTCCAAAACGGGTTAAAATTGAATGAGATATCCAATCTCAAAGTCGCTTTGTTGGTTACAAAATCTAAAATCTAAAAGAATTTTTTTTAAGTTTGAAATTTGTCTCACATAGGAAGTGGGATCAAACTTAATGCTATTGTTCCAACTATAAATATGAGCCTTTAGGGTTGAATAAAAATACACCAAAAATCATATAAGCATTCTTATATGATTAGAGTTTCCTCTCAGCCGCAACAAGGTCTCCCCGTTCCGGTTTTCTTTCAGGCATTTGGTCAAGTCCGGCAGTACGCTGCTTCGAACCGGTGTACCCTGAGAACAGACTTCGGATCTGTTTAAGGGAATTGTATCAAACACAAGTCCGATTTAACCTAATATCGGTTAGATCGTTTTTAACTTTCTCTTTTTGATTATTTATTAGCAACCTGATTATTATTTTGTGATTACATATTTAGTTATTTCAGTTTCGTATACATATTTCCTATTAAACTTAAACATTTCCTATTAAACTTAAACAGAATCGTGTTCCATAAAAGTATGAAACTGATATAAGTATAATTAGATCTGCTATGATATATAACAAGAGAAATGGTGACCGCGCTTCGCAGCGGTAAAATTAAGAGCGTATTTACATTGAACTTGATACAAAAAAATAATTATGTCAAGGACACCATATTTTTGTGTGTGGTAGCAGTCAGAAAGGTATACAATGATTGCTGAAAAATGTTACTCCTATTATTATATTGCTGAAATATATCATTCTTTGCTAAAAAGAATTTACTGATCACTTGAACAACATAATCTTGTACATCAACTAATAAAACTTACAAAACCTAACCACGTTTGGTTGCACCACCTTCGAAACGGATGTTGACAACCCGTTGATACTTAGTAGTTAGTTCCCTGTTAGTACATAAAGTTAAAGGCAATATGTAAAAAAGTGGACAGAATAAGTGCGCATAGAAAACAAAATCATAAAGATAAGTATACAAACTAACCTTCACCTTGATTCGAAAAGGTAAAACATACATTATACCAATCGTTCCATCCCGTGATCTAACTACCAACTGTTCCATATTGTGATCTTCCATATCTTTCGTAAATGGTGTTTATCAAATTTCAGTTTCAACCATCGTTTGATACAACCATTATAACAAAGTAACCCACAAAGTTGAAATTTGTGACCGTAATTAACTGTCGTATTTCATCATATGACTAACTACCACACACAGTTGGTGAAACAAACTGGCGACATGAAAAAACAGTTACACCAGACCTAATAACAGCATCATGAGTTTATATATTGACCACCAAAAATACAAGCTCCCACCATAAGGTATTAATGTAAATGTATGTGTGTTGTGAAGTTACGTACTCGTATACTGATCGGCAGAAGTTTTCAATGGGTGCAGATCCACCGACGTGACTCGTTCTAATCATTGAGCAAGTTTCCTCTACCAAAGATACCCAGAGTTAGCTTAATTATTAACCTTTACCTAATTATACAATAACAATAATGATGAGTATATTCAATTCAAAAATAGAAAAATTACCTTGATCTCAAGTCTGAGAGGCTATTACAATGGTTGCAATTAATTGACATACCGGATGTTACCAATTGCTATATCTAACCTGCAGTGAATATTCTGATCCAAATCAATACTTCCAATACTAACATGAAATGAAATGACTGTTATTTTACTTTTTTATACAGAGTACTAATGATCATACCTATGACAATTTTTGTTTAATACTCCAATCACACTATGTATTGCAATTGACGTATATGTTCCTTTCTGACCTTATAACCTCTGTATTAAGTTGTTAAAAGTAGACATACTAAAGTATACAAAAGCAAAACGAACTTTGAAAGTACATCTTACCCTCTAGGCTCTAACTTTTCAACTCATTTGGAAGCAGCAGATGTCACTTTATTTCCTATAAACAAAACAGGTAAACATTATATACTGTGTACTTACTATAATATTAAACGAAATATGTACGATTATAAGTTGGAGATTACTTACAAATGACATTCATCTTTCACATATCATTTCAGATATGAAACTGTATTGATTTATGAAATACTTATACAATCTTAAAAAGCAACAAAGCGAACGCATTTCTAACATTGCGAGCGATTGTTTTTTTCATTAAGGTATTATAGCAAACACTTGGTGTGCAAGAGATAATTGATGTTTGTCAAAAAAAAGCAAGATTCTGAAACTAGCAGCATTATCTGAATCGTAGAACTACAGGAATACAAAAAGAGCGTTGGTAATTACTAGGTTTTTTATCCCTTTCTTAGTACCTTTTTTCATAAACGAAAAAAAAAAAAAAAAAACCAATTCCAATATGTGATACCCGGTGACGGTGTTTGCGACGGAAATAAGCGGCTCCGATATGTGATAAGCAGCTCTTCATTATCTAAATTCCTAATTAAGCAAACAAACAACTCATCATATCATACATAAAATTTAAAACAAAATACGGAAATACTTGAAGGCTGACGTTTTGAGACGATGAAGATGGCCACGATGACGACGTCGTTGGAGACGGTGTTTGCGACGCATTTAAGCAGGTCCGATTTGCGATAGCAGGTGATTTTGGTTGTAGAATCATGTTCTCGCTAAAGAGCTAACGTGTGAGATCTGTCGCACCATAACATCAACCATTTTTAGAAGAGAAAATTTTATCAAGGGAAGAAATTGCTACACTTTCATGGAGAGGAATACAGAGTATATTTTGATGGAGAGGAATATAAGTTATACGGAGTACATTTTTTAAAATTAAGTACTTTTATATGTGGGGTAGTAGATATTGAGGATAGATATTTGGGGGATGCATGAGCTGGCAAAAAACCCCACATGCACCATGTCACGCGTTAATGCAATTTAATTTAATTAAACATTAAATATAAATATAAATAATAATTAAAAAAATTGTGAGTAGGATAGGACAGCAAACAGTAAGTAGGGAGCCAATAGGAGGCTTTTATTAACTCTAGCTTTTAAGGTAATAGCTTTTAAGGTAATTTCGGATATTATTAAACTGTTACGACATTTATTAAGTTTGATCGTTGAATTGGTTGCCGAATATGCTATTATTTTTTTTTTTTGAAAAGCCAAATATATTATATATGCAAATAATTACAAACCGATGAGGTAGACGAAATGGCTACCCACATCGAACGCGTATGGTACAAATTCACGAAGCTATGGAAATCAACGCTACATTACAATACAAACTATAATAACTCAACCGGGTCAAAATTTGTGTTCAACACGTTTGAAGATGACGGTTGAAGAAGCCATTGATGCCATGATGTGAAGAGTTTCTTCGACCGATTTTTAATCCATTCGAAAGATTGCACTTGAATCTCATTAATAATTTTCGGTGTGGCCGAATATGCTATTATATATTCACCACTTTTGCGATTTCAGACTATTATATACTGAATTCTCTTTATACACTATTTGAATTATCAACTTGACTTGAGATGGTATGATGCTGCCCCTATCATAGTTCAGTATGATCGGATCATAATCTTGCTGAAATTTTCTTTTGTGTAAACTGATATATAATTTACTACTGCTATGTAAATTGGGGTTTCGATTTGTGTATAAATTGTCATACGATACTGCACGTTATTATCGATTATAGTTGCCGTCAAAATAATAAATTTCTTGTACTCTGTTGTTGCCGAATTTAATATGGTAATACATATTGTCCATTATTATGATTATATATTATTAAATTAATTATTATTATTATATTATATAGATCTCAATCTCAATGATTATATTCAGATCATGGTGTTAAATTATTTGTAAAACATGCTGATATAGTTTCAGAAACTAATATATATGTTGTTGAATATATAATTATGAACGGATATTTCAATTGAATATTTGGACTTATTTATGTTGTAACTGTTGCTAAACAATTGTCATTTGGTATTTACTATTTTTTTTTAAAGGCAACAGTAATTATTATTAAATTTATAAAGCACTAGCAAGATGCTAGGTATGCAATACACGACTTTTAACACACAATTAAACCCGAATATAACAAGACACGATACATGAAACACGATAGACGAAACATGACACGACAACATTCCTAAAGCCTCACTCGAATTGTCCTATAACACACGATTTTAACACGACATCACATATGGAGGATCGAACCATCAGGATATCTCTAGATATACAAACCAAAACACACTACATAATCACATATGGGCAATCACTCGATAGAGTATGTAATTGGAGCACTCATGAAAGTCGAAGCACATAACCCACGAAACAACAATCACTCGAAACCCTCGAAAAACAAGCCTAATCCAACCACACAATCACATCAAGAGATGATAATATAATATGTCAAGGTGGTTTTACAAGAAACAAACCATGATAGAGCGACCGCCATATAGAGAATCACGAATAGAACCCCACCTGCTACCACTTCAAAACCTCAACCCGACAAGACTCGAGCCACACATCAGAAAGCACCAGAACCCTAAAACAATGAGAATGATGCAACCCGAAATAACACAACCCACGAGACATGGTACTCGAAGCTCTTAAGACCCGAACCCACACGAATCCATCATCCACGAACCTACAAACTCGAATCTGATAATATGAAGATGAAACCACGAACAGATGAAGCAGCAGCAAGGCGGATCCAGATGAAGTAGCAGACAAATGACAGGGGGAGCAACACGACAGTGAAGAGTTGTGAAGAAAGGACCTCCGGTGACCAGTACAGTTACCGGTTAACAGCCGGCATAAAATCGACAGGAACCAGTCCCCGGAAGCCCAAACACCACTCACCTCCACCATAAAACCCACAGAAATCTAGATCTGCTCGAATTAATCACCGACTACAGGAATGTCAAAGTATGAAAAGGACACAAATAGGATAACAAGGAAAGGAATGAAACGAGATCCAGACCACCGGCGGAGAGCCGGTGGCCGGAAGGAACAAGGCGGCGGTTTTTTTAAAACTAGGGTAAGGTTTCAGTAGAGAGAGAGTTTCAGTAGAGAGAGTTCTTTATTATAATGGTAATTGTAATCGGTATTTACTATATACGGAGTAATTTCTAAAGCGGTATATAATCACATATGGTGAATAACCTGTACATACTCTATTAAATTAGAACAAATTCTGGTAGGAGTTATTAGATTATTGTATGCTTAATATAGACTGCCGTGTTAATTATGTCATGGGTTTAATTGAGATTTTATAAACATGGTTGTAATATGTTTATTTTTAAAGGCATATAAGCTTATAATATGTTTGCGATAATTACTTGGCTTTTATTAATAAATTGTGGTGAATTTGTTGGGCTGGGTGGTGAGAATTAGTGAGACCGTAATTTCCCAACAACTGGTATCAGAGCGTCAGGTTTGACGGGGGTCTCGGTTATAGGAGTCGGAGTATGCTCTGTGGTTGCCACGGGAGTGATCGTCCAAATCAGAAACGAGTTCTATTGATCGTATAGGGCATCTGGTTAGACAATATTTTTTCTGATTCGTAGTAATAGTTGGATTTGTTAGTGGCGAGTTGTGGATTTTCGATTTAAAGGGTCCTGGTGTATTGACCCAAACTTTTCCATGTTTATATATATTAAATGAAATTGATATTTACATGATTAAGTGTTTCCAACATGTTAAACAATCAAACTTGTTAAGACTTGATTAATTGAAATAGGTTTCATATAGACAATTGACCACCCAAGTTGACCGGTGATTCACGAACGTTAAAACTTGTAAAAACTATATGATGACATATATATATATATATATATATATATATATATATATATATATATATATATATATATATATATATATATATATATATATATATATATATATATATATATATATATATATATATAGTTAACATGATATTATGATAAGTAAACATATCATTAAGTATATTAACAATGAACTACATATGTAAAAACAAGACTACTAACTTAATGATTTCGAAACGAGACATATATGTAACGATTATCTGAAATGTCCCGTTCTTATTGATTAAAAACGTTCCATATTAATTGATTTCGTTGCGAGGTTTTGACCTCTATATGAGACGTTTTTCAAAGACTGCATTCATTTTAAAACAAACCATAACCTTTATTTCATCAATAAAGGTTTAAAAAGCTTTACGTAGATTATCAAATAATGATAATCTAAAATATCATGTTTACACACGACCATTACATAATGGTTTACAATACAAATATGTTACAACAAAATAAGTTTCTTGAATGCAGTTTTTACACAATATCATACAAGCATGGACTCCAAATCTCGTCCTTATTTAAGTATGCGTCAGCGGAAGCTCTTAATAATCACCTGAGAAGAAACATGCTTAAAACATCAACAAAAATGTTGGTGAGTTATAGGTTTAACCTATATATATCAAATCGTAACAATAGACCACAAGATTTCATATTTCAATACACATCCCATATATAGAGATAAAAATCATTCATATGGTGAACACCTGGTAACCGACATTAACAAGATGCATATATAAGAATATCCCCATCATTCCGGGACACCCTTCGGATATGATATAAATTTCGAAGTACTAAAGCATCCGGTACTTTGGATGGGGTTTGTTAGGCACAATAGATCTATCTTTAGGATTCGCGTCAATTAGGGTGTCTGTTCCCTAATTCTTAGATTACCTGACTTAATAAAAAGGGGCATATTCGATTTGGATAATTCAACCATAGAATGTAGTTTCACGTACTTGTGTCTATTTTGTAAATCATTTATAAAACCTGCATGTATTCTCATCCCAAAAACATTAGATTTTAAAAGTGGGACTATAACTCACTTTCACATATTTTTACTTCGTCGAGAAGTAAGACTTGGCCACTGTTGATTCACGAACCTATAACAATATATACATATATATTAAAGTATGTTCAAAATATATTTACAACACTTTTAATATATTTTGATGTTTTAAGTTTATTAAGTCAGCTGTCCTCGTTAGTAACCTACAACTAGTTGTCCACAGTTAGATGTACATAAATAAATCGATAAATATTATCTTGAATCAATCCACGACCCAGTGTATACGTATCTCAGTATTGATCACAACTCAAACTATACATATTTTGGAATCAGCCTCAACCCTGTATAGCTAACTCCAACATTCACATATAGAGTGTCTATGGTTGTTCCGAAATATATATAGATGTGTCGACATGATAGGTCGAAACATTGTATACGTGTCTATGGTATCTCAAGATTACATAATATACAATACAAGTTGATTAAGTTATGGTTGGAATATATTTGTTACCAATTTTCACGTAGCTAAAATGAGAAAAATTATTCAATCTTGTTTTACCCATAACTTCTTCATTTTAAATCCGTTTTGAGTGAATAAAATTGCTATGGTTTCATATTGAACTCTATTTTATGAATCTAAACAGAAAAAGTATAGGTTTATAGTCGGAAAAATAAGTTACAAGTCGTTTTTGTAAAGGTAGTCATTTCAGTCGAAAGAACGACGTCTAGATGACCATTTTAGAAAACATACTTCCACTTTGAGTTTAACCATAATTTTTGGATATAGTTTCATGTTCATAATAAAAATCATTTTCTCAGAATAACAACTTTTAAATCAAAGTTTATCATAGTTTTTAATTAACTAACCCAAAACAGCCCGCGGTGTTACTACGACGGCGTAAATCCGGTTTTACGGTGTTTTTCGTGTTTCCAGGTTTTAAATCATTAAGTTAGCATATCATATAGATATAGAACATGTGTTTAGTTAATTTTAAAAGTCAAGTTAGAAGGATTAACTTTTATTTGCGAACAAGTTTAGAATTAACTAAACTATGTTCTAGTGATTACGAGTTTAAACCTTCGAATAAGATAGTTTTATATATATGAATCGAATGATGTTATGAACATCATTACTACCTCAAGTTTAGTAGGTAAACCTACTGGAAGTGACAAGAAATGATCTAGCTTCAAAGGATCTTGGATGGCTTGAAAGTTCTTGAAGTAGGATCATGACACAAAAACAAGTTCAAGTAAGATTTTTACTCGAATTAAGATAGTTTATAGTTATAGAAATTGAATCAAAGTTTGAATATGAATATTACCTTGAATAAGAAAGATAACCTACTGTATATAACAAAGATTTCTTGATCTTACATGATTACTTGGAATGGATTAGAAAGCTTGGAAGTAAATTAGTAAACTTGAAGGGATTTTTGAAGTGTTCTTGAAGTGTTCTTCCTATTATGATTATAGCTTGATTCTTGAAGTGATTTTTGATGAAGATGATGATTAACTACTTGAAAAATACGTTCATAATAGTGTGTGTGTGTGTGTGTGTTGAGAGAGAATTATAAAGAGAATTGGAAGTGAAATGGAGTGAATGATGAGTGGTAATTGGTGAGTGGTGAGTGGGGTTAAAAGGAGTTCTAGTTAGTTGACTAGCTCATGGTAGAAGTTAAAATTGATTAGTCATACATGACATAATCAAGAGTGGAATCCCATGCTAGTTCCTATTGGTATATACCCATAGTAAGTACGTTTTGAAGCTGTGTATAATACGGGTAAGAATACGACTAGAATTCTTGATGAAAGAAAAGAATGGGAAAGTAACTGTAACCATTTTCGTTAAGTATGAGTGTTTTGATATATGTCTTGAAGTCTTCCAAAAGTATTTTAATACATCTAAATACACTACATGTATATACATTTTAACTGAGTCGTTAAGTCATCGTTAGTCGTTACATGTAAGTGTTGTTTTGAAACCTTTAAGTTAACGATCTCAATTAATGTTGTTAACCCATTGTTTATTATATCTAATGAGATGTTAAATTATTATATTATCATGATATTATGATATATTAATATATCTTAATATGATATATATACATTTAAATGTCGTTACAACGATAATCGTTACATATATGTCTCGTTTCGAAATCCTTAAGTTAGTAGTCTTGTTTATATGTATATAACTTATTGTTAATATACTTATGGAGATACTTACTTATCATAATCTCATGTTAACCATATGTATATCCATATATATATCGTCATGTCGTTTTTACAAGTTTTAACGTTCGTGAATCGCCGGTTAACTTGGGTGGTCAATTGTCTATATGAAACATATTTCAATTAATCAAGTCTTAACAAGTTTGATTGCTTAACATGTTGGAAAATTTTAATCATGTAAATATCAATCTCAATTAATATATATAAACATGGAAAAGTTCGGGTCACTACAGTACATACCCGTTAAATAAATTTCGTCCCGAAATTTTAAGCTGTTGAAGGTGTTGACGAATCTTCTGGAAATAGATGCGGGTATTTCTTCTTCATCTGATCTTCACGCTCCCAGGTGAACTCGGGTCCTCTACGAGCATTCCATCGAACCTTAACCATTGGTATCTTGTTTTGCTTAAGTCTTTTAACCTCACGATCCATTATTTCGACGGGTTCTTCGATGAATTGAAGTTTTTCGTTGATTTGGATTTCATCTAACGGAATAGTGAGATCTTCTTTAGCAAAACATTTCTTCAAATTCGAGACGTGGAAAGTGTTATGTACAGCCGCGAGTTGTTGAGGTAACTCAAGTCGGTAAGCTACTGGTCCGACACGATCAATAATCTTGAATGGTCCAATATACCTTGGATTTAATTTCCCTCGTTTACCAAATCGAACAACGCCTTTCCAAGGTGCAACTTTAAGCATGACCATCTCTCCAATTTCAAATTCTATATCTTTTCTTTTAATGTCAGCGTAGCTCTTTTGTCGACTTTGGGCGGTTTTCAACCGTTGTTGAATTTGGATGATCTTCTCGGTAGTTTCTTGTATAATCTCCGGACCCGTAATCTGTCTATCCCCCACTTCACTCCAACAAATCGGAGACCTGCACTTTCTACCATAAAGTGCTTCAAACGGCGCCATCTCAATGCTTGAATGGTAGCTGTTGTTGTAGGAAAATTCTGCTAACGGTAGATGTCGATCCCAACTGTTTCCGAAATCAATAACACATGCTCGTAGCATGTCTTCAAGCGTTTGTATCATCCTTTAGCTCTGCCCATCAGTTTGTGGATGATAGGCAGTACTCATGTCTAGACGAGTTCCTAATGCTTGCTGTAATGTCTTCCAGAATCTTGAAATAAATCTGCCATCCCTATCAGAGATAATAGAGATTGGTATTCCATGTCTGGAGATGACTTCCTTCAAATACAGTCGTGCTAACTTCTCCATCTTGTCATCTTCTCTTATTGGTAGGAAGTGTGCGGATTTGGTGAGACGATCAACTATTACCCAAATAGTATCAAAACCATTTGCAGTCCTTGGCAATTTAGTGATGAAATCCATGGTAATGTTTTCTCATTTCCATTCCGGGATTTCGGGTTGTTGAAGTAGACCTGATGGTTTCTGATGCTCAGCTTTGACCTTAGAACATGTCAAACATTCTCCTACGTATTTAGCAACATCGGTTTTCATACCCGGCCACCAAAAATGTTTCTTGAGATCCTTGTACATCTTCCCCGTTCCAGGATGTATTGAGTATCTGGTTTTATGAGCTTCTCTAAGTACCATTTCTCTCATATCTCCAAATTTTGGTACCCAAATCCTTTCAGCCCTATACCGGGTTCCGTCTTCCCGAATATTAAGATGCTTCTCCGATCCTTTGGGTATTTCATCCTTTAAATTTCCCTCTTTTAAAACTCCTTGTTGTGCCTCCTTTATTTGAGTAGTAATGTTATTATGAATCATTATATTCATAGATTTTACTCGAATGGGTTCTCTGTCCTTCCTGCTCAAGGCATCGGCTACCACATTTGCCTTCCCCGGGTGGTAACGAATCTCAAAGTCGTAATCATTCAATAATTCAATCCACCTACGCTGCCTCATATTCAGTTGTTTCTGATTAAATATGTGTTGAAGACTTTTGTGGTCGGTATATATAATACTTTTGACCCCATATAAGTAGTGCCTCCAAGTCTTTAATGCAAAAACAACCGCGCCTAATTCCAAATCATGCGTCGTATAATTTTGTTCGTGAATCTTCAATTGTCTAGACGCATAAGCAATCACCTTCGTTCGTTGCATTAATACACAACCGAGACCTTGCTTTGATGCATCACAATAAATCACAAAATCATCATTCCCTTCAGGCAATGACAATATAGGTGCCGTAGTTAGCTTTTTCTTCAATAACTGAAACGCTTTCTCTTGTTCATCATTCCATTCAAATTTCTTCCCTTTATGCGTTAATGCAGTCAAGGGTTTTGCTATTCTGGAAAAGTCTTGGATGAACCTTCTGTAGTAACCAGCTAGTCCTAAAAACGGGCGTATGTGTTTCGGAGTTTTCGGGGTTTCCCACTTTTCAACAGTTTCTATCTTTGCCGGATCCACCTTAATACCTTCTTTGTTCACTATGTGACCGAGGAATTGAACTTCTTCCAACCAAAATGCACAGTTTGAAAACTTAGCTTACAATTCTTCCTTCCTCAATACTTCTAACACCTTTCTCAAATGTTCACCGTGTTCTTGGTCATTCTTTGAGTAAATAAGTATGTCATCAATGAAAACAATGACAAACTTGTCAAGGTATGGTCCACACACTCGGTTCATAAGGTCCATGAACACAGCTGGTGCATTAGTTAAACCAAACGGCATGACCATAAACTCGTAATGACCGTAACGTGTTCTGAAAGCAGTCTTTGGAATATCATCTTCTTTCACCCGCATTTGATGATACCCGGAACGTAAGTCAATCTTTGAATAAACAGACGAGCCTTGTAGTTGATCAAATAAGTCGTCGATTCTCGGTAGTGGGTAGCGGTTCTTGATGGTAAGTTTGTTCAACTCTCGGTAGTCGATACACAACCTGAATGTACCATCTTTCTTCTGGACAAACAAAACAGGAGCTCCCCACGGTGATGTGCTTGGTCGAATGAAACCACGCTCTAAAAGTTCTTGTAATTGGCTTTGCAGTTCTTTCATCTCTCTGGGTGCGAGTCTGTAAGGAGCACGAGCTATTGGTGCAGCTCCTGGTACAAGATCTATTTGAAATTCAACGGATCGATGTGGGGGTAATCCCGGTAATTCTTTCGGAAATACATCGGGAAATTCTTTTGCAATGGGAACATCATTGATGCTCTTTTCTTCAGTTTGTACTTTTTCGACGTGTGCTAGAACAGCATAGCAACCTTTTCTTATTAGTTTTTGTGCCTTCAAATTACTAATAAGATGTAGCTTCGTGTTGCCCTTTTCTCCGTACACCATTAAGGGTTTTCCTTTTTCTCGTATAATGCGAATTGCATTTTTGTAACAAACGATCTCTGCTTTCACTTCTTTCAACCAGTCCATACCGATTATCACATCAAAACTCCCTAACTCTACTGGTATCAAATCAATCTTAAATGTTTCGCTAACCAGTTTAATTTCTCGATTCCGACATATATTATCTGCTGAAATTAATTTACCATTTGCTAATTCGAGTAAAAATTTACTACCCAAAGGCGTCAATGGACAACTTAATTTAGCACAAAAATCTCTACTCATATAGCTTCTATCCGCACCCGAATCAAATAAAACGTAAGCAGATTTATTGTCAATAAGAAACGTACCCGTAACAAGCTCCGGGTCTTCCTGTGCCTCTGCCACATTAATATTGAAAACTCTTCCGCAGCCTTGTCCATTCGTGTTCTCCTGGTTCGGGCAATTTCTAATAATGTGGCCCGGTTTTCCACATTTATAACAAACTACATTGGCATAACATGCTCCGACACTACTTGCTCCGCCATTACTCGTTCCGACACCATTTGTTCCTTTCGTTCTATTAACCCCTGGTCCGTAGACCTCGCACTTCGCCGCGCTATGACCATTTCTTTTACACTTGTTGCAAAATTTGGTGCAGAACCCCGAGTGATACTTTTCACACCTTTGGCATAGCTGCTTCTGATTGTTGTTGTTGTTGCGGTTATTATTGTTGTTGGGATGATTGTTGTAGTTGCTGTTGTTGTTGTTGTTGTTGTTGTTATTGGGCCGTTTGTTGTAGTTGCGATTGATGTTGCGATTGTTGGGATAATTGTTGCGATTATTGTTGTAATTGCTGTTGTTGTTGTATTGGTGATTCTTATCACCGTTTTCCTCCCACTTTCTTTTGACTTGCTTCACATTGGCCTCTTCAGCAGTCTGTTCTTTAATTCTTTCTTCAATCTGGTTCACTAGTTTGTGAGCCATTCTACATGCCTGTTGTATGGAGGAGGGCTCGTGTGAACTTATATCTTCTTGGATTCTTTCCGGTAATCCTTTCACAAACGCGTCGATCTTCTCTTCCTCATCTTCGAATGCTCCCGGACACAATAGGCACAATTCTGTGAATCGTCTTTCATACGTGGTAATATCAAATCCTTGGGTTCGTAACCCTCTAAGTTCTGTCTTGAGCTTATTGACCTCGGTTCTGGGACGGTACTTCTCGTTCATCAAGTGCTTGAATGCTGACCACGGTAGTGCGTACGCATCGTCTTGTCCCACTTGCTCTAGATAGGTATTCCACCATGTTAATGCAGAACCTGTGAAGGTATGCGTAGCGTACTTTACTTTGTCCTCTTCAGTACACTTACTTATAGCAAACACCGATTCGACCTTCTCGGTCCACCGTTTCAATCCGATCGGTCCTTCGGTTCCATCAAATTCCAAAGGTTTGCAGGCAGTGAATTCTTTGTAGGTGCATCCTACACGATTTCCTGTACTTCTAGATCCAAGGTTATTGTTGGTATGTAGCGCAGCCTGTACTGCGGCTATGTTTGAAGCTAGAAAAGTACGGAATTCCTCTTCATTCATATTCACGGTGTGTTGAGTAGTCGGTGCCATTTCCTTCAAAATAGTCAAATGGAACAAGTTAATCATATAGAATATTAAGAGTAGTTAATAGTAATTCGTAGCATAATATGAACTCATTTATAAAAGCTTTTTCTTCATATTAGCGTTTTATAAGTTTAAATTCGGGTAGTACCTACCCGTTAAGTTCATACTTAGTAGCTAATATACAATTCAACTACTACAATTCTATATGAAAAACTGATTATAATAATATTTCGCGTTCAAACTTTTATACAATATTTTACAAACTTACAATACCGCTTATTTTACATAAAGCATGAAATATAGCACACAATAACTTTGATACAAGATAGTTGTGAAGATAATTCTAGCTAGTACACAAGTCGTTCAGCAAAGGCAATAAAGACACGTAATTCATACGTCCAGAAACAAGTCATGCATTCTGGTTTTACTAGGACTACTTCCCATCCCTGGTCTTGTGGAACATAACCGTTATGGCTGTTGATAAGACAGCGTGTTGTAACGTCGTCAAAGGGACGAGGGTTACGTAATGTCCAACAGTCCCGTAACAATCTAAAAACCTCATTTCTTACCCCAATTACCGACTCCGTCACTTGTGGGAACGTTTTGTTTAATAGTTGTAGGCCGATGTTCTTGTTCTCACTTTGGTGAGAAGCGAACATTACTAATCCGTAAGCATAACATGCTTCTTTATGTTTCATGTTAGCCGCTTTTTCTAAATCACGAAGTCCAATATTCGGATATATTGAGTCAAAATAATTTCTTAACCCGTTGCGTAAAATAGCATTTGGGTTCCCCGCAATATATGCGTCAAAGTAAACACATCGTAACTTATGGATTTCCCAATGTGATATCCCCCATCTTTCGAACGAAAGCCTTTTATAAACCAAGGCATTCTTGGAACGTTCTTCGAATGTCTTACAAACTGATCTCGCCATAAATAGTTGTGCCGAAGAATTCTGACCGACTCTAGACAAGATTTCATCAATCATGTCTCCGGGTAGGTCTCTTAAAATATTGGGTTGTCTATCCATTTTGTGTTTTTATACTGTAAAATAGATAAGAGTTAGATTCATAAAAAAAATACTTATTAATACAAGCAATTTTTACATATATCATAAAGCATAAGCACACTATATTACATATATTACACCACACGAATACAACTATCTTATTCCGACTCGCTTGTTTCTTCTTCTTCGGTTTTGGTTCGTTTTGCCAAGTTTCTAGGGATATATGATGTTCCCCTAATACGAGCCGTCGTTTTCCACATTGGTTTAGAAAAACCTGGTGGTTTAGAGGTTCCCGGGTCATTGTTACAACTTAAGGACTTCGGGGGTTGACGATACATATAAAGTTCATCGGGGTTGGAATTAGATTTCTCTATTTTTATGCCCTTTCCCTTATTATTTTCTTTTGCCTTTTTAAATTCATTTGGGGTAATTTCTATAACATCATCGGAATTCTCGTCGGAATCCGATTCATCGGAGAATTGGTAATCCTCCCAATATTTTGCTTCCTTGGCGGAAACACCATTGACCATAATTAACCTTGGTCGGTTGGTTGAGGATTTTCTTTTACTTAACCGTTTTATTATTTCCCCCACCGGTTCTATTTCTTCATCCGGTTCCGATTCTTCTTCCGGTTTCGATTCTTCTTCCGGTTCCGACTCTTCTTCCGGTTCCTCTTCGGGAACTTGTGAATCAGTCCACGAATCATTCCAATTTATATTTGACTCTTCATTATTATTAGGTGAGTCAATGGGACTTGTTCTAGAGGTAGACATCTATCACATAATATCAAACGCGTTAAGAGATTAATATATCACATAATATTCACATGTTAAAAATATATAGTTTCCAACAAAATTTGTTAAGCAATCATTTTTCAAGTAAACACGGTCGAAGTCCAGACTCACTAATGCATCCTAACAAACTCGATAAGACACACTAATGCAAAATTCTGGTTCTCTAAGACCAACGCTCGGATACCAACTGAAATGTCCCGTTCTTATTGATTAAAAACGTTCCATATTAATTGATTTCGTTGCGAGGTTTTGACCTCTATATGAGAAGTTTTTCAAAGACTGCATTCATTTTAAAACAAACCATAACCTTTATTTCATCAATAAAGGTTTAAAAAGCTTTACGTAGATTATCAAATAAGGATAATCTAAAATATCCTGTTTACACACGACCATTACATAATGGTTTACAATACAAATATGTTACAACAAAATAAGTTTCTTGAATGCAGTTTTTACACAATATCATACAAGCATGGACTCCAAATCTCGTCCTTATTTAAGTATGCGACAGTGGAAGCTCTTAATAATCACCTGAGAAGAAACATGCTTAAAACATCAACAAAAATGTTGGTGAGTTATAGGTTTAACCTATATATATCAAATCGTAACAATAGACCACAAGATTTCATATTTCAATACACATCCCATACATAGAGATAAAAATCATTCATATGGTGAACACCTGGTAACCGACATTAACAAGATGCATATATAAGAATATCCCCATCATTCCGGGACACCCTTCGGATATGATATAAATTTCGAAGTACTAAAGCATCCGGTACTTTGGATGGGGTTTGTTAGGCCCAATAGATCTATCTTTAGGATTCGCGTCAATTAGGGTGTCTGTTCCCTAATTCTTAGATTACCAGACTTAATAAAAAGGGGCATATTCAATTTGGATAATTCAACCATAGAATGTAGTTTCACGTACTTGTGTCTATTTTGTAAATCATTTATAAAACCTGCATGTATTCTCATCCCAAAAACATTAGATTTTAAAAGTGGGACTATAACTCACTTTCACAGATTTTTACTTCGTCGAGAAGTAAGACTTGGCCACTGTTGATTCACGAACCTATAATAATATATACATATATATTAAAGTATGTTCAAAATATATTTACAACACTTTTAATATATTTTGATGTTTTAAGTTTATTAAGTCAGCTGTCCTCGTTAGTAACCTACAACTAGTTGTCCACAGTTAGATGTACAGAAATAAATCGATAAATATTATCTTGAATCAATCCACGACCCAGTGTATACGTATCTCAGTATTGATCACAACTCAAACTATACATATTTTGGAATCAACCTCAACCCTGTATAGTTAACTCCAACATTCACATATAGAGTGTCTATGGTTGTTCCGAAATATATATAGATGTGTCGACATGATAGGTCGAAACATTGTATACGTGTCTATGGTATCTCAAGATTACATAATATACAATACAAGTTGATTAAGTTATGGTTGGAATATATTTGTTACCAATTTTCACGTAGCTAAAATGAGAAAAATTATTCAATCTTGTTTTACCCATAACTTCTTCATTTTAAATCCGTTTTGAGTGAATAAAATTGCTATGGTTTCATATTGAACTCTATTTTATGAATCTAAACAGAAAAAGTATAGGTTTATAGTCGGAAAAATAAGTTACAAGTCGTTTTTGTAAAGGTAGTCATTTCAGTCGAAAGAACGACGTCTAGATGACCATTTTAGAAAACATACTTCCACTTTGAGTTTAACCATAATTTTTGGATATAGTTTCATGTTCATAATAAAAATCATTTTCTCAGAATAACAGCTTTTAAATCAAAGTTTATCATAGTTTTTAATTAACTAACCCAAAACAGCCCGCGGTGTTACTACGACGGCGTAAATCCGGTTTTACGGTGTTTTTCGTGTTTCCAGGTTTTAAATCATTAAGTTAGCATATCATATAGATATAGAACATGTGTTTAGTTAATTTTAAAAGTCAAGTTAGAAGGATTAACTTTTGTTTGTGAACAAGTTTAGAATTAACTAAACTATGTTCTAGAGATTACGAGTTTAAACCTTCGAATAAGATAGTTTTATATATATGAATCGAATGATGTTATGAACATCATTACTACCTCAAGTTTAGTAGGTAAACCTACTGGAAGTGATAAGAAATGATCTAGCTTCAAAGAATCTTGGATGGCTTGAAAGTTCTTGAAGTAGGATCATGACACAAAAACAAGTTCAAGTAAGATTTTTACTCGAATTAAGATAGTTTATAGTTATAGAAATTGAATCAAAGTTTGAATATGAATATTACCTTGAATAAGAAAGATAACCTACTGTATATAACAAAGGTTTCTTGATCTTACATGATTACTTGGAATGGATTAGAAAGCTTGGAAGTAAATTAGTAAACTTGAAGGGATTTTTGAAGTGTTCTTGAAGTGTTCTTCCTATGATGATTATAGCTTGATTCTTGAAGTTATTTTTGATGAAGATGATGATTAACTACTTGAAAAATACGTTCATAATAGTGTGTGTGTGTTGAGAGAGAATTAGAAAGAGAATTGGAAGTGAAATGGAGTGAATGATGAGTGGTAATTGGTGAGTGGTGAGTGGGGTTAAAAGGAGTTCTAGTTAGTTGACTAGCTCATGGTAGAAGTTAAAATTGATTAGTCATACATGACATAATCAAGAGTGGAATCCCATGCTAGTTCCTATTGGTATATACCCATAGTAAGTACGTTTTGAAGCTGTGTATAATACGGGTAAGAATACGACTAGAATTCTTGATGAAAGAAAAGAATGGGAAAGTAACTGTAACCATTTTCGTTAAGTATGAGTGTTTTGATATATGTCTTGAAGTCTTCCAAAAGTATTTTAATACATCTAAATACACTACATGTATATACATTTTAACTGAGTCGTTAAGTCATCGTTAGTCGTTACATGTAAGTGTTGTTTTGAAACCTTTAAGTTAACGATCTCAATTAATGTTGTTAACCCATTGTTTATTATATCTAATGAGATGTTAAATTATTATATTATCATGATATTATGATATATTAATATATCTTAATATGATATATATACATTTAAATGTCGTTACAACGATAATCGTTACATATATGTCTCGTTTCAAAATCCTTAAGTTAGTAGTCTTGTTTATATGTATATAACTTATTGTTAATATACTTATGGAGATACTTACTTATCATAATCTCATGTTAACCATATGTATATCCATATATATATCGTCATGTCGTTTTTACAAGTTTTAACGTTCGTGAATCGCCGGTCAACTTGGGTGGTCAATTGTCTATATGAAACATATTTCAATTAATCAAGTCTTAACAAGTTTGATTGCTTAACATGTTGGAAACTTTTAATCATGTAAATATCAATCTCAATTAATATATATAAACATTGAAAAGTTCGGGTCACTACATTATCGTTGTAACGACATTTAATGTATATATATCATATTAAGATATATTAATACATCATGATATCATGATAATGTAATAATTTAACATCTCATTTGATATAATAAACAATGAGTTAACAACATTTAACAAGATCGTTAACCTAAAGGTTTTAAAACAACACTTACATGTAACGACTAACGATGACTTAACGACTCAGTTAAAATGTATATACATGTAGTGTTTTAATATATATTCATACACTTTTGAAAGACTTCAAGACACTTATCAAAATACTTCTACTTAACAAAAATGCTTACAATTACATCCTCATTCTGTTTCATCAACAATTCTACTCTTATGCACCCGTATTCGTACTCGTACAATACACAGCTTTTAGATGTATGTACTATTAGTAAATACACTCCAATGATCAGCTCTTAGCAGCCCATGTGAGTCACCTAACACATGTGGGAACCATCATTTGGCAACTAGCATGAAATATCTCATAAAATTACAAAAATATTAGTAATCATTCATGACTTATTTACATGTAAACAAAATTACACATCCTTTATATCTAATCCGTATACCAACGAACAAAAACACCTTCAAACACTTTTATTCTTCAATTTTATTCATCTAATTGATCTCTCTCAAGTTCTATCTTCAAGTTCTAAGTATTCTTCATAAATTCTATAAGTTCTAGTTTCATAAAATCAAGAATACTTCCAAGTTTGCTAGCTTACTTCCAATCTTGTAAAGTGATCATCCAACCTCAAGAAATCTTTCTTATTTACAGTAAGATATCTTTCTAATACAAGGTAATACTCATATTCAAACTTTGATTCAATTTCTATAACTATAACAATCTTATTTCGAGTGGAAATCTTACTTGAACTTGTTTTCGTGTCATGATTCTGCTTCAAGAACTTTCAAGCCATCCAAGGATCCTTTGAAGCTAGATCTATTTTTCTCATTTCCAGTAGGTTTATCCACAAAACCTGAGGTATTAATGATGTTCATAACATCATTCGATTCATATATATAAAGCTACCTTATTCGAAGGTTTAAACTTGTAATCACTAGAACATAGTTTAGTTAATTCTAAACTTGTTCGCAAACAAAAGTTAATCCTTCTAACTTGACTTTTAAAATCAAATAAACACATGTTCTATATCTATATGATATGCTAACTTAATGATTTAAAATCGGAAAACACAAAAACACCGTAAAATCGGATATACGCCGTCGTAGTAACACCGCGGGCTATTTTGGGTTAGTTAATTAAAAACTATGATAAAATTTGATTTAAAAGTTGTCCTTCTGGGAAAATGATTTTTCTTATGAACATGAAACTATATCCAAAAGTCATGGTTAAACTCAAAGTGGAAGTATTTTTTTCCAAAATGGTCATCTAGACGTCGTTCTTTCGACTGAAATGACTACCTTTACAAAAATGACTTGTAACCTATATTTTCGACTATAAACTTATACTTTTTCTGTTTAGATTCATAAATTTAAGTTCAATATAAAACCATAGCAACTTGAAACACTCAAAACGGATTTAAAACGAAGAAGTTATGGGTAAAACAAGATTACATATTTTTGCTTGTTGTAGCTACGTGAAAATTGGTAACAAATTTATATTAATCATATCCTTGCTAACTTATATTGTATTATACATGTATTCTAATATATTATGTAATTTTGGGATACCATAGACACGTATGAAAATGTTTTGACATATCATATCGACCCATCTATATATATTATTTGGAACAACCATAGACACTCTATATGCAGTAATGTTGGAGTTAGCTATACAGGGTTGGGGTTGATTCCAAAAATATATATACTTTGAGTTGTGATCTATCCTGAGACGTGTATACACTGGGTCGTGGATTGATTCAAGATAATATATATATCGATTTATTTCTGTACATCTAATTGTGGACAACTAGTTGTAGGTTACTAACGAGGACAGCTGACTTAATAAACTTAAAACATTAAAACGTATTAAAATGTTGTAAATATATTTTGAACATACTTTGATATATATGTACATATTTGTTATAGGTTCGTGAATCGACCAGTGGCCAAGTCTTACTTCCCGACGAAGTAAAAATCTGTGAAAGTGAGTTATAGTCCCACTTTTAAAACCTAATATTTTGGGATGAGAATACGTGCAGTTTTATAAATGTTTTATGAAATAGACACAAGTAATTAAAACTACATTATATGGGTGAATGATCGAATCCGAATATGCCCCTTTTGCTTGGTAGCCTAAGAATTAGTAAACCGATCTACTAATTGACGCGAATCCTAAAGATAGATCTATTGGGCCTAACGAATCCCATCCAAAGTACTGGATGCTTTAGTACTTCAAATTCATTTTTATCATGTCCGAAGGATTTCCCGGAATGATAGGGGATATTCTTATATGCATCTTGTTAATGTCGGTTACCAGGTGTTCACCATATGAATGAATTTTATCTCTATGTATGAGATGTATATTGAAATATGAAATCTTGTGGTCTATTATTATTATGATTTGATAATATATAGGTTAAACCTATAACTCACCAACATTTTTGTTGACGTTTTAAGCATGTTTATTCTCAAGTGATTATTAAGAGCTTCCACTGTTGCATACTAAAATAAGGACAAGATTTGGAGTCCGTACTTGTATGATATTATGTAAAACTGCATTCAAGAAAACTTATTTTTGATGTAATATATTCATATTGTAAACCATTATGTAATGGTCGTGTGTAAACGGTATATTTTAGATTATCATTATTTGATAATCTACGTAATGCTTTTTAAACCTTTATCGATAAAATAAAGGTTATGATTGTTTTAAAAATGAATGCAGTCTTTGAAAAACGTCTCATATAGAGGTCAAAACCTCGCGACAAAATCAATTAATATGGAACGTTTATAATCAATATGAACGGGACATTTCAGTTGGTATCCGAGCGTTGGTCTTAGAGAACCAGAAAATTGCATTAGTGTGTCCTACCGAGTTTGTTAGGATGCATTAGTGAGTCTGGACTTCGACCGTGTTTTTCTTCAAAAACGATTGCTTAACATTTTTTTGTTGGAAACTATATATTATTAACATGTAAATATTATGTGATATATTAATCTCTTAACGTGTTTGATATTGTGTGATAGATGTCTACCTCTAGTATAAATCACATTGATTCACCTAATAATAATGAAGAGTCGAATATATATTGGGAAGATTCACAAATTCCCGAAGAGGAACCGGAAGAGGAGGAACCGGAAGAGGAGGAACCGGAAGAAGAGAAACCAGAAGAGGAGGAATCGGAAGAGGAGGAACCAGAAGAAGAAGAGGTTCTGGAGGAAGAAATATTGATACCTATAGTAAATCAATTAAATAAAAGAAAATCCTCAATCAACGGACCAAAGTTAATAATGGTCAATGGTGTTTCCGCCGAGGAAGCAAAATATTGGGAAGATTACCAATTTTTCGATGAATCGGATCCCGATGAGGATTCTGATGATGTTATAGAAATTACCTCGACCCAATTTAATAAAGCGAAAGAAAATAATAAGGGAAAAGGCATAAAAATAGAGAAACCCGATTCCAACCCCGATGAACTTTATATGTATCGACAACATCTGTATTTCCTAAAATGTAACAATGACCCGGGAACCTCTAAACCACCAGGTTTTTCTAAACCATTATGGAAAACGATGGCTCGTATTAGAGGAACACCATATATTCCTAGAAAATTAGGAAAACGAACCAAGTCCGAAGAAGAAGAAACCAGTGATTCAGATTAGAGGGTTGTAATCATGTTGTGTATTATATGTATTGTAGTGTGTTTGTACTATTATGTTCTATGTAAAAATTGCTTGTATAGTTTGTTAATTATCTTTTACAAATCTAATCCTTGTCTATTTTACAGTATAAAAACAAAATGGACGTTAAGGGTAGACAACCGAATATTTTTGAAGACCTACCAGAGGATATGATTGAGGAAATCTTGTCTAGAGTCGGTCAGAATTCATCAGCACACTTCCTGCCAATAAGAGAAGATGACAAGATGGAGAAGTTAGCATGACTGTATTTGAAGGAAGTCGTCTCCAGACATGGAATACCAATCTCTATTATATCTGATAGAGATGGCAGATTTATTTCAAGATTCTAGCAGACATTACACCAAGCATTAGGAACTCGTCTAGACATGAGTACTGCCTATCATTCACAAACTGATGGGCAGAGCGAAAGGACGATACAAACACTTGAAGACATGCTACGAGCATGTGTTATTGATTTCAAAAATAGTTGGGATCGACATCTACCGTTAGCAAAATTCTCCTACAACAACAGCTACCATTCAAGCATTGAGATGGCGACATTTGAATCACTTTATGATAGAAAGTGCAGGTCTCCAATTTGTTGGAGTGAAGTGGTTGATAGACAGATTACGGGTCCAGAGATAATACAAGAAACTACCGAGAAGATCATCCAAATTCAACAACGGTTGAAAACCGCCCAAAGTCGAGAAAAGAGCTACGCCGACGTTAAAAGAAAAGATATAGAATTTGAAATTGGAGAGATGATCATGCTTAAGGTTGCACCTTAGAAACGCGTTGTTCAATTTGGTAAACGAGGAAAATTAAATCCAAGGTATATTGGACCATTCAAGATTATTGATCGTGTCGGACCAGTAGCTTACAGATTTGAGTTACCTCAACAACTCGCGGCTGTACATAACACTTTCCACGTCTCGAATTTGAAGAAATGTTTTGCTAAAGAAGATCTCACTATTCCGTTAGACGAAATTCAAATCAACGAAAAACTTCAATTCATCGAAGAACCCATCGAAATAATGAATCGTGAGGTTAAAAGACTTAAACAAAACAAGATACCAATTGTTAAGGTTCGATGGAATGCTCGTAGAGGACCCGAGTTCACCTGGAAACGAGAAGATCAGATGAAGAAGAAATACCCGCACTTATTTCCAGATGATACGTCAACACCTCCAACTACTTAAAATTTCGGGTCGAAATTTATTTAACGGGTAGGTACTGTAGTGACCCGAACTTTTCCATGTTTATATATATTAAATAAAATTGATATTTACATGATTAAGTGTTTCCAACATGTTAAGCAATCAAACTTATTAAGACTTGATTAATTGAAATAGGTTTCATATAGACAATTGACCACCCAAGTTGACCGGTAATTCACGAACGTTAAAACTTGTAAAAACTATATGATGACATATATATGGATATATATATATATATATATATATATATATATATATATATATATATATATAGTTAACATGATATTATGATAAGTAAACATATCATTAAGTATATTAACAAAGAACTACATATGTAAAAACAAGACTACTAACTTAATGATTTCGAAACGAGACATATATGTAACGATTATCGTTGTAACGACATTTAATGTATATATATCATATTAAGATATATTAATACATCATGATATCATGATAATGTAATAATTTAACATCTCATTTGATATATAATAAACAATGGGTTAACAACATTTAACAAGATCGTTAACCTAAAGGTTTCAAAACAACACTTACATGTAACGACTAACGATGATTTAACGACTCAGTTAAAATGTATATACATGTAGTTTTTTAATATGTATTCATACACTTTTGAAGGACTTCAAGACACTTGTCAAAATACTTCTACTTAAACAAAATGCTTACAATTACATCATCGTTCTGTTTCATCAACAATTCTACTCGTATGTACCCGTATTCGTACTCGTACAATACACAGCTTTTAGATGTATGTGCTATTAGTATATACACTCTAATGATTAGCTCTTAGCAGCCCATGTGAGTCACCTAACACATGTGGGAACCATCATTTGGCAACTAGCATGAAATATCTCATAAAATTACAAAAATATTAGTAATCATTCATTACTTATTTACATGTAAACAAAATTACACATCCTTTATATCTAATCCATATACCAACGACCAAAAACACCTACAAACACTTTCATTCTTCAATTTTCTTCATCTAATTGATCTCTCTCAAGTTCTATCTTCATGTTCTAAGTGTTCTTCATAAATTCTATAAGTTCTAGTTTCATAAAATCAAGAATACTTCCAAGTTTGCTAGCTTACTTCCAATCTTGTAAAGTGATCATCCAACCTCAAGAAATCTTTCTTATTTACAGTAAGATATCTTTCTAATATAAGGTAATACTCATATTCAAACTTTGATTTAATTTCTATAACTATAACAATCTTATTTCGAGTGGAAATCTTACTTGAACTTGTTTTCGTGTCATGATTCTGCTTCAAGAACTTTCAAGCCATCCAAGGATCCTTTGAAGCTAGATCTATTTTTCTCATTTCCAGTAGGTTTATCCACAAAACCTAAGGTATTAATGATGTTCATAACATCATTCGATTCATATATATAAAGCTACCTTATTCGAAGGTTTAAACTTGTAATCACTTGAACATAGTTTAGTTAATTCTAAACTTGTTCGCAAACAAAAGTTAATCCTTCTAACTTGACTTTTAAAATCAACTAAACACATGTTCTATATCTATATGATATGCTAACTTAATGATTTAAAATCGGAAAACACGAAAACACCGTAAAATCGGATATACGCCGTCGTAGTAACACCGCGGGCTATTTTGGGTTAGTTAATTAAAAACTATGATAAAATTTGATTTAAAAGTTGTTCTTCTGGGAAAATGATTTTTCTTATGAACATGAAACTATATCCAAAAGTCATGGTTAAACTCAAAGTGGAAGTATTTTTTTCCAAAATGGTCATCTAGACGTCGTTCTTTCGACTGAAATGACTACCTTTACAAAAATGACTTGTAACCTATATTTCCGACTATAAACTTATACTTTTTCTGTTTAGATTCATAAACTTAAGTTCAATATAAAACCATAGCAACTTGAGACACTCAAAACGGATTTAAAACGAAGAAGTTATGGGTAACAAAATTGGATATTTTTGCTTGTTGTAGCTACGTGAAAATTGGTAACAAATTTATATTAATCATATCCTAGCTAACTTATATTGTATTATACATGTATTCTAATATATTATGTAATCTTGGGATACCATAGACACGTATGCAAATGTTTTGACATATCATATCGACCCATCTATATATATTATTTGGAACAACCATAGACACTCTATATGCAGTAATGTTGGAGTTAGCTATACAGGGTTGAGGTTGATTCCAAAAATATATATACTTTGAGTTGTGATCTAGCCTGAGACGTGTATACACTGGGTCGTGGATTGATTCAGGATAATATATATCGATTTATTTCTGTACATCTAATTGTGGATAACTAGTTGTAGGTTACTAACGACGACAGCTGACTTAATAAACTTAAAACATTAAAACGTATTAAAAATATTGTAAATATATTTTGAACATACTTTGATATATATGTACATATTTGTTATAGGTTCGTGAATCGACCAGTGGCCAAGTCTTACTTCCCGACGAAGTAAAAATCTGTGAAAGTGAGTTATAGTCCCTCTTTTAAAACCTAATATTTTGGGATGAGAATACGTGCAGTTTTATAAATGTTTTACGAAATAGATACAAGTAATTGAAACTACATTATATGGGTGAATGATCGAAGCCGAATATGCCCCTTTTGCTTGGTAGCCTAAGAATTAGTAAACCGATCTACTAATTGACTCGAATCCTAAAGATAGATCTATTGGGCCTAACGAACCCCATCTAAAGTACCGGATGCTTTAGTACTTCAAATTCGTTTTTATCATGTCCGAAGGATTTCCCGGAATGATAGGGGATATTCTTATATGTATCTTGTTAATGTCGATTACCAGGTGTTCACCATATGAATGAATTTTATCTCTATGTATGGGATGTATATCGAAATATGAAATCTTGTGGTCTATTATTATTATGATTTGATAATATATAGGTTAAACCTATAACTCACCAACATTTTTTTTGACGTTTTACGCATGTTTATTTTCAGATGATTATTAAGAGCTTCCGATGTTGCATACTAAAATAAGGACAAGATTTGGAGTCCATGCTTGTATGATATTATGTAAAACTGCATTCAAGAAAACTTATTTTTGATGTAATATATTCATATTGTAAACCATTATGTAATGGTCGTGTGTAAACGGTATATTTTAGATTATCATTATTTGATAATCTACGTAATGCTTTTTAAACCTTTATCGATAAAATAAAGGTTATGGTTGTTTTAAAAATGAATGCAGTCTTTGAAAAACGTCTCATATAGAGGTCAAAACCTCGCGACGAAATCAATTAATATGGAACGTTTATAATCAATATGAACGGGACATTTCACCAGGCTACCTGCTACATCTTTTGGCTATTCGAAACGTGAGCAAAATCAGAGAAAGTGTTGTTTATAGGATACGGATACGATGTCGAAGTTCAGTCCAATGAGGTTTGATGTAGAGAAATTTGATGGGATGATCAATTTTGGCTTATGGCAGGTTCAAGTTAAGGATGTGTTGATTCAGTCCGGGTTACACAAGGCATTGAAAGGTAAACCCACCTTTGTTCCCGGCAGTGATTCTAGCAGTAAGTTTGATGAAGAAGAATGGGATGATATGGATTTGAGGGCATCAAGTGCGATTTGTTTGTGTCTTGCAAAGAACGTGCTTGCAAATGTGCACGGGTTATCAACGGCAAAGGAGCTTTGGGTTAAACTAGAGCAGTTGTACCAGGGCAAGGGCATCTAAAATCAGTTGTGTCTTAAAGAAAAATTTCATACTCTGCGTATGGATGGGGGTTCAAAGATTTCAGATCATCTAAGTATTCTTAACGGTATTGTTTCAGAACTGGAGGCTATTGGAGTTAAAACGGATGATGAAGATAAAGCTTTGAGGTTGATATTATCTTTATCATCGTCTTATGAACACATGAAACCTATTTTGATGTATGGGAAGAAAACTCTGAAGTTTGAAGACGTTACTAGCAAGCTCCTATCTGAGGAGAAAAGACTGGAAGGTAACGGGGTCTCGTCATCAGGAGATACGATAGTGTTGTGTTCGGATAGGCGAAAGAGAAACTTTGGGAAGAATCTGGTATGCTGGAGGTGCGGGAAGACTGGACATGTAAGGGTTAATTGTCCAGGTGGAGCTAATCCGGCAAATGGCTCCAAAGACACTAACATTGTCTCCGTTGTTACGGAGAGTGACGAATTCCTCTGAAGTCACACCATCCTCATGGTGTGCCCGCGCCACCGTGGAAAGGGATGTTCGTTAGCAGTTCCACAATTACACATGGGCATTGGTTTGGTGTTGATGCAGGTTGTGTGGTGGAAACTGATGTTGTAGCTGATGGGACTTTCGGGAAAGCCAAACAGGGAAGTTGCACCATAAATTTTCAGCTGGTTGTTCAACAACATGTGCCGAGGTGAAATGTTTGGAATGTGATATTCTAAGTGCTATACTCTTAATGGTGGGGTATGATAATTCTGTTTAGAGTTATGATTGTCTATTATGACAATGATTGTCGGGTCTTGACAATGTTCGATGAAGATGCAAGTTTTGTCTCTTGGGAGATAATGTCAACGGCATGAAGATGAGGATCTTGAAGTTGTCATTGAGGAAGCGTCTACATCGGTTATCCTTGCAATATGGAAGCATGGTTATCTTCTTCTATTCAAAAGGTGGAGATTTGTTGGTTATAGTTTTGGTTAGAAGAAATGGATATGGTTGCTTTGTATTTGTGAATGGATGTTATCCCACATAGGTGGGAGGAAGAAGTAGGAGAGGTGTGACTTGGTTATAAAAGGAGTGTTAAGCCTCACTTCCAAATTGCACCAATCAATACACTTTAAGTATTTGATTATTTCTTTATTTCTTACCCCTGTTTGGGAGTTGTTTTAGTTAAATACTTTGGAGAGTGTAGTTGGCTTTAGAGAGTTGTCTATGTCATTGTAACAATTTGTGATATAGTGTATTTCTCTCTTTGGAGGCCCGTGGTTTTTCTCCTGTTTTGGAGTTTCCACGTAAATTCTTGTGTTGTGGATTGTTCTTATTTCTTTACTGTTATCATTGTGCGTTTGTTGGGAATTAGTGAGGCCGTAATTTCTCAACAGAATTTGATCATGTTTTGTACTGTTATTTAATGTTATCATACGTGTCAGAGGTTTTGATAACTTGTTAATCGGTATACGGCTTTTAATTCAGAATACTCAATTGCCTGTTTAGAGACATAGTTATTAAAACCGTGAACAATCTATTATGATATTTGTTAACTAATTGATTGTCTATGCATAAAAGTATATTTATGAAACATATTTATGTGGTGTAATATGTTTAAATGTTGAGTTATATGCAGAAAGTGTTTGATGATTATATAGTCATAAAGCTATGATGTATGAATGTGTCACGTGATGTATACATATATATGGTTAAGGATATATGTTTGACCATGATATTTTCTAAAATTGAGCATGTTTGCACGGTTTTTTCACGTTGAGAAACTCGAGAAGATTATTTGTGTGAATTTCAAGCGTTGGTAATAAAAGATGTTCTTTTATTTGACCATACTGAACCTTGCGTGGTTCATGGCTGAACCTTGCGAGGTTCTTGACTGAACCTTGCGAGGTTCTTGACTGAACCTTGTGAATCATGATGCTCAAATTGAGAGCGCGGTTCAGGCTTGGAATCATTAAGATTACTTGTACACAAGTTGATCGTTCTATAACATGTATTCGAACAGTCTTCGGACCGTTTTCGAACTGATTTCAAACTCTATTTCGATCTGTTTTCAGAGAGTATTCGACAATGGTTATAGACTGTATTCGGGATAGTATTCGGATAGTTTTAGACTGTTATTAAACCGGATTTAAACTTGTTTGTTTAACGGATGGGCTTAAACATGTTTGGTTTAACCGGTTTTATTGAAACGGTTTAGTTTAATCGTTTAGTATAAACCTTTTGGTTTTAACATGTTTGGTTTACATGTTTGTATTTAAACCTGCTTGATTTAACTGTAGGGTTGAAACCTGTTCGGTTTACCCATTTTTAAGTTGAAACAGTTTTAAGGTGATACCTATTTGGTTTACTCGGTTGGGTTTAAACCTATTTGGTTTACTTGTTAGGATGAACCTGCTCGGTTTACCTATTTGGTTGAAACCTGATTGGTTTAACCTAGTTGAGTTGAAACATGTTTGGTTTAACTCAATTTGTTCACGGTAAATTGAGACTTTTTGATAATGCTAAAAACGAACATATATTTCATAGCATTATCCCTCAAAAAAACAAGCTTTTAGTTGCAATTGTTCTATTTACAAGTGATATTCGTTTAAATAATAAAAGGTGAAGACAAAAGACAGATTCGACGAATTGAAGACGCAAAAGACCAAAAAGCTCAAAAGTACAAAATACAATCAAAGTAGTTCCAATTATTGATAAGAAACGTCTCAAAATTACAAGAGTACAAGAAGCAAAACGCAAAGTACAAGATATTAAATTGTACGCAAGGACGTTCAAAAATCTGGAACCGGGATTAGAGTCAACTCTTAACGCTCGACGCAACGGACTAAAAATTACAAGTCAACTATGCACATAAATATAATATAATATATAAATAATTCTTAAAATTATTTATATATTATATATATTTAATTAAAACCGTCGGCAGAAGAAAACAACAACATGTGAGCCTCCCCAGCTGGCCATGCGATCGCATGGTGATGATGTAGCGTGAGGGTACGAAATAGTATTATTTTTACTAGGAAATACTACAAAATATGACACAAGTTTTATTAATTTACGGATGGGATATACCTAAACCTTGCTACAACACTATAGGCAGTGTACCTAATCGTAGAGTAGTGTAGTTTTTAGTAAGTCCGGTTCGTTCCACAGGGAGCTAGTGATTACGTACTATATTTTTATAAAACTATATTTATATAAATATATATATATATATATATATATATATATAAGTAGTAATATTATTATAAAAGGGGGGTTTTTACCGTTTAATGACCGGTTTGTCGATTTTATATTTTTAAGCGTAAAGATAAATGACAATAATTAAAGTGCGTAAAATAAATAAATGACGATAAATAAAATAACAATAAATAAAATTGCGATAGAATATGAAATAAAAGGATTATGCTTATTTAAACTTCCGTAATCATGATGTTTGACGTTTTGATTTTAATTAATTGTTACTCGGGTTAATTGTTCTTTGTCATGGTTTATTTGATACCTATCTGGTTTTTATCCATAATAGTCCATCGGTCATAAATATAAAGTGCGAGTGTCCTCGTCAAATTACCCTTATACCCGAAGTCAAATATTCCAACTAATTAAGGATTTAAACTGTGACGCAGTTATCACTTCTGTCAACAATTACACCAGTTATCACTGTATGTAATCTACCCCTGTTTTGATTAGATATGAATATTAATTTACCCACTTGATCAGTTTGAATAATCAGTTACCCAACCCGAATAATTAATTAAATGATTATAATAGATTCCATATGAACGTCACTAAATAGGACAACCATAATCATTATTAATTATTAGGATAATTAATTTGAAGATAGGTTCGACAGACTCCAATGAGTTGTCACTCAATTAGACAATACTCCCCATCTATTAATAGTCAATAGTCCAATTTCCACAAGTGTCGGTCTTTTGCCCAAACCTTAATTATGGTACAAAGCCCAATTACCCAATTTTAGTAATTAGCCCAACATCATGATTACTTCGTTTTAAATAAGCATAATAATAACTTAGCTACGAGACATTAATATAAAAAGGTTGAACATAACTTACAATGATTAAAAATAGCGTAGCGTTACACGGACAGAATTTCGACTTACACACTCAAACGATCTCTATCATAAATCTTATTATTATCATAATTTAAAATTAAAATTAAGATTATTGTTATATCTTATTACATTAACATTATGATAGAGATTTTTAGATATTGATATTGATAATAGATTTTTAGGATAGAAAAAGGGATAGAAAATATGATCGAAAAAAAAAGTATGCTTCTATCGATCAATTACATAGCCTTTTATAGGCAAATTATAAATTTGAATTTTCATTTATGACCCCTGAACTATGCTCAATTAACAACTTTTTATTATTTAATATTATTCTTATTATGAATTATTTAAATATTATATTTTATTCTTGTGCATAGTTGACTCGTAATTTTTACACCGTTGCGTCGAGCGTTGAGAGTTGACTCATGTCCCGGTTCCGGATTTTCGAACGTCCTTGCGTACAATTTAATATCTTGTACTTTGCATTTTGTAACTTGTACTCTTGTCATTTTTAGACGTTCTTCATCAATAATTTGAACCTTTTTAATTGTATCTTGTACTTTTTAGCTTTTTGGACCTTTTTGTCTTCAAATCGTCGTTTTCGCCTTTTGTCTTCGCACTTATTTAAAATAAATGAATATTACTTGAAAATGGAACAATTGCAACTAAAATCTTGTCTTTCTTGGGGGATTTTGCTATGAAATATATGTTCCTTTTTAGCCTTATCAATATCCCCACACTTGAGCGTTGCTTGTCCTCAAGCAATACAGTCTTGAAATAATATAATACATCACACGAATCACTTCTTTATTCTTCACACTTTGTACATCAGTGATTTTGATAGAGCGGTATAAACAATGATATTAACAATAGAACCATGGTTAAAGGTGGGTGTGTCATCCACAGTTGCCTTGGGTTTAGGTCAACGACACTTGCAATCAAATAGCCGATTTACTTTCGGTTTCCAAAGCAAAGTGCACATTTGAAAGGCGGTTTACAGTCCCACATGACTATAAAAATTTAGATCCTTTAAGGAAATTGGATCTTTATGAAAACATTTAATCTTTTGAAAATTCAAGCTAGATTTTACCCTAGACAAGTTTTCTGATTTGATCCATCATTGGTGTTGCAAAATATATTTGTGGATCATTATTTTGGCTAAAACTTTTAGGCTCGTGTAATCCACTGCTATCCCGGTATCGGAAAGCACACATCCAGTTTACTTGTTCCGTATATTACCTTTCGGTAAACTACCGTCCGGTTGTAAAGGAAAGCGATGAACAAGAAACTGTTAAGGCAATGTCCCGTGACATGCATTTGATTATGGTCTAAAAACGTGTCGGATGCTAGTACTATCCTTGGTAGGAGCAATAGTAAAGATCATCCTATAATTTTTCGGTTTGGCACAAGGTCCTGTCTCCGACCATGCTATGCAACCACCGTTCTTACGGTTGACACCCGATTTTGTTCAGGTGACCTAATGAATTCCAGGTGAATTCCTAGGATTTTATGTTCAATGGTAATGAACGTATTGAAAATGGGTTTTCAGAAAACAAATCGGTTTGTATTTTTGATTAAAATATTTTCTCGTTCAAGCTCGAGTTTAGATATCATTGAATTCCATGAGTTTGAATTCTCAATCTTTAAGGTCAATCTCTAGGATTGAGTAATATCAGTCTTAAAAGCTGATTTTTGATCTTTAAGGAGATTATCCTTTCTGGGGATTTGATTCATTAGTCTTATCAAGCTAATTTGCACGGTGCCCCCCCATTGTACGAGATAAATCCTTCTCATGGTTAGGATAAATCTGACCACTTGGCGACCCTGTTTGATGCTGAGGTCCGTGGATTTCCTGCTGATTTTAGAGATGACTTTTCTAGATTTTTCGTCAACCTACAGCTGGTCTAGACGACAACTTCATGACCTAAATCAAGAAGCGCGTTTCTTTTTCGGAAGACTTTACTTCCTTTTAATGATGGAATTGATTCATCGTGTAGATCCATCTTTCTTTCAAATGTATTACAGTAAACCGGGTAAAACTGATTAGTATCGTCCAAAGCAAAAGTACCTGCAATAATCTTGTACAAAAATATGTGATATATGTTTTAAATTGAATAACTTGGTACATTCTTCCCACACTTAGTTTCTTTCTTTGCCTTTTTATTCTCCTTTATTCCATTTTAAATGAATTCAAGCATTTTAGGTTGTTTCTCAATTTATGTCCTTTCCGAGGTAACGATAATTTCGGTATTATCACCTAGTTTTCACCGTTCATAAATATGTATAAACATGATTTTGACTTCATTTAATTGAAAAATTTTCAAATTTTCACAAAATTTGGCAAATAAACCAAGTATAAACCTGAGAGAATTTATAACCCTTCCCCACACTTAAGATCATGCAATGCCCTCATTTGCATGAAATCAGACTATAATTTAAATTCATGAGGGTGATTAGCGTAGAAAAGTGATTAAAAATACCGAGTTTGTAATTACAAAGCTCGTTGAATGATAGATGGCGCCTCATCGTTCATTCCTTCATTTGTTATATCATATTTGTTGTTTTGCGTCTTGTCGTCAAAATTAGTACCTTTTGCTGAACTTTAATGACAGTCTTTGAAAGTGCGTTATTTTACCCTGTTTTGTACATAACATAAAATACAAACATATATACATATTTTTGAAGTTTGGTATATAACCCCACGTTCAAAAATTTATAAAACATAGTATTTTTTGGCATACGTTAAATCAATAAAATTAAAAATAATGATAACAAAATTTTTCGTCCCGCCCTCGGGTAAAGCAATTTCGGTTCAACGACCTAATCTTCAACTCACGACGAATTTTAGAAATCATTTTTTCAACTTAATGAATTAAAGTAAATTTTGTTTTTAAAAACTTAAATTAAAATGCATATTAATTTCATAAAAAACCTACAAAACAAAAATTCAGAATGGAGGGAGAAAGCTAGTTCTTTAGTGTCTGCTAGCGGAAAAGACCAATCGGATTCCATTCTCGGAACTACACGAGAACAGAACAAATAACTTTAGACAGCATTATCTTTTTAGAACATTCGAATCTCCCCACACTTAGGTAGCTGTGGTGTTGAAATTGTGATTAACTTCATCGTTAATTTCTCTTGGTCCATAATCAACTTGCATATCCGTGACTTTTTCTTTAAGCCATTGGTCGGATTCCTGTGTAATATCCACAATTTCAACTAGTTTCTCCTTTTCTTTAGGTGATAGATTGGATACTAACCGGTTACATAACTTAAAGTTCCCCTTGGTTTTAGCATCACGAATCCGTTTAATAAGTTTCTTCATTGAACTATTAATAACGGGATCATTTAATTTCGTATCAACAACGGGGTTCTTTGTTATCATGTCATCATTAGGTGTTACTTCATTTTCCCCACACTTAGGCGTTTCATTATTGCTAAGTATTACCGTTGGAGTTGGTAAAACAACATGGTTCTTACCAATCGTTTTTGCTGGTTCAACGGTTTTGGTTGGTGGAGATTTAGTCTTTCGAATCATAAAGGTGATCGATTTGTCACCACTACTAAGTGTCATTCTACCATTTCCTACATCAAATAACGCCTTGGTGGACGCTAAGAATGGTCGACCAAAAATTAGAGGAACGTTTGGGTCCTCTTCTATGTTAATGACAATGAATTCGACTAGAAAGGTTAAATTGCCTACTTGAACGGGTAGGTTGTCAACAATTCCAACTGGGTGTTTAATGGTTTGATCAAAGAGTCGAACACTCATATCCGTTGGACTTAACTTACCTACTCCTAATCTCTTATATAATGAAAGAGGCATAACACTTACACTTGCACCTAAATCTGCTAGTGCATCATACATGACACAATCACTAAGTAGACAAGGAACAATAAATTCACCCGGATCACCTATCCTAGGAGGAGGTTTTGGTGGAACTGTCTTCACCGGGTTTACTTCTACGGCTTTTGTTTCTTGTACTTTCTTATTCTTTTTCTTCTTCTTTCCAGAGGTATCACAAACTTTATTACCTATTACTTGCTCATACTCAACTCCTTTTCTTGGAAACGGGATGGGTGGTCTGTATGGTGCCACCACTGGCTTTACATACTCGGGTGGTGGTGGTGGTGTAACTTCTTCATTGTTACTTACATCTAAAACCTTCCCATCTTCTGATGCTGGTTTTTCAGAATTTGTTGAAACCATATTAACATTTTCATTCCGAGGATTTACTTCAGTATTACTCGGTAGCTTTCCTTGTTTCCTTTCACTCATCAATCTAACAAGAGTACCTACTTGTTTTTCTAGATTCAAAATAGAAGCTTGTTGAGTTATAAATGACTGATCAAACCTCTCATTCGTTTGAGTTTGAGTTTCAATAAATTGTGTTTGAGATTCAACTAGCTTAAATACCACTTCTTCCAGATTTGACTTTTTCTCTTCGGTTTGTTGTGGTGGTTTATACAAGCCAGGTCTTTGTTGATTGAAAGTGTTGTTTTGAGTTGGTTGGTTATTCGGACCTTGTTGGTTATACGAGTTATTGTCGGGTCCTTTTGGATTGTAAAGAATGTTTTGATTTCGATTGAAGTTTGGCCTTGGCGGTTGATAATTATTCTGATAACTATTTTCCAGCCTTTGGTTCATGTAGACAACATTCTCACGTTGTTCCATCGTTTGTTCAATGTGACAGTCTTTCATTAAGTGTGGTCCACCGCATTGCTCACAACTGATTCGTATTGCGTGAATATCTTTATTCATCTTTTCCATTCGTCTTTCGAAAGCATCTATTTTTGCTGAAACGGAATCAAAGTCATGGCTAGAATCGGCTCTAGCCACTTTAGATGAACGAAAAATATCTTTTTCTTGGTGCCACTCATGCGAGTGGGAGGCTGTGTTATCAATAATTTTGTAAGCTTCAGTTGCGGTTTTCTTCATAATGGAACCACCAGCTGTTATGTCGATGTCTTTTCGTGTAGCAACGTTGACACCTTGGTAGAATATTTGTACTATTTGATAAGTGTCTAAACCGTGTTGAGGACATCCTCTCAACATCCTTCCGAATCTTGTCCACGCCTCATATAATGTTTCATTTGGCTTTTGCGTGAACGTAACAATTTCTCCTTGAAGTCTCACGGCTTTAGATGCCGGAAAGAATCTTTTAAGAAATTTCTCAACTAAAACATCCCATGTGTCAATCGCCCCTTCAGGTAACGATTCTAACCAATCTTTGGCTTCTCCCTTTAAAGTCCAGGGAAACAACATGAGATAGATCTGCTCATCTTCCACTTCTCGGATTTTGAATAGTGTATAAATTCTTTTAAACGTACGAAGGTGTTCGTTAGGATCTTCATTCGGTGCACCACTGAATTGGCATTGGTTAGTTACCATGTGTAGGATTTGTCCTTTAATTTCATAATCTGGAGCATTAACTTCTGGTTTAATAATGACGTGACCTTGGCCCGTGCGTGTGGCTCTCATTCGATCTTCCATACTTAGAGGTTCCGTTACTTCCATAATTGAATTTGTTGAATACGAATCACTAGAGGATTCTGATTGTGGCTCAGGAGGAATAATTAGTGGTTCAGGATCTTGGAATTGTCCTTGAATATGCTCCGGGTTCTTAATTGTGAAGTCGGGTTCAAAAGATGGATTATCGGAAATTTGAGTTGGAGTTCTTGTTCGACTAGATGACGATTCTAAAGAAAAATCAACGGCGACAATATTTGTTAAACGATGTCTTGATCGAGTTACAGGTGGTGAACGTATGACCGGCGGTGAACGTTTTACTCGGTGCATTCACAGAATATCCTATTAGTTTTTAAAAGGAAAGAAAAATTATATAAGTTATCCAATTAATAGACTTTTCTGATTTTGCCCACGTTTCGAATAGCCAAAAAATGCAGCAGAGGGGCAGGATTCGTTTGGTCTCAATATAATTGAGTACTGTTTGGCTCCAATAACCCGGTCCACGTACAAATCCAACTATTACTACGAACCAGAAAATTTTGATGTCTATCAATTTAACCACTTAAAATAAATTTTCGTAATTTTAAGAAATTTAGAGAAGAAGTAGAAAAAAATCTAAGTCCTAAAAACTAGAATGGCGAGAAATAAGAAAGAAAAAGATTGCGCGTCGAAAAAGGTCGAAAAATAAAAGGTCGAAAAATAGGCGTCGAAAAATAAAAATAAGAAAGTAGCGCGAAAAACGGCGTCGCAAAATTCTAAAGCACCTAAATCTTATTCTAAGGAATAAGCACTTAAGGGATTTTACGGCAAAGCCTAAAAATTCTAGAAGTAAAAATAACTATGACAAAACTAAACTTAATACTAAAAGTTGCGACTATAGTCTAAAAATCTAAAGGTAATAAAACTAAAAAAAACATTTTTTTTTTATAGACAAAATCTTAAAAAAATATATATATATTTTTTTTAATATTTTTTTTTTTTTTTTACGTTTTTTTTTTTTTTACGTTTTTGTTTTTTTTTTTACGTTTTTTTTTTTTTTTTTACGTTTTTTTTTTTTTTTAAAAACGATTTTTTTTTACAAATTAATAATTTTTTTATAATTATTATTTTTTTCAAAACTTTTTTTTTTTAATTCATTTACTATTCATGAATAGTAAATGAAAAGAAATTAATTAATTTACTATTCACATGAAAGCGATATGATAGAAATTATTAATTACAAGTTACATAATATACCCCTGAAGTATTTAATAAATACGACTTTTTAAAACTTTACGTATCAAATTTTGATTCTAAAATATTATTATATTATTATATTTTATTTCAATATTATTATAATTAAAAATATAGCGTTTTAGCGCTCCCCGGCAGCGGCGCCAAAAACTTGATGATGTAGCGTGAGGGTACGAAATAGTATTATTTTTACTAGGAAATACTACAAAATATGACACAAGTTTTATTAATTTACGGATGGGATATACCTAAACCTTGCTACAACACTATAGGCAGTGTACCTAATCGTAGAGTAGTGTAGTTTTTAGTAAGTCCGGTTCGTTCCACAGGGAGCTAGTGATTACGTACTATATTTTTATAAAACTATATTTATATAAATATATATATATATATAAGTAGTAATATTATTATAAAAGGGGGGTATTTACCGTTTAATGACCGGTTTGTCGATTTTATATTTTTAAGCGTAAAGATAAATGACAATAATTAAAGTGCGTAAAATAAATAAATGACGATAAATAAAATAACAATAAATAAAATTGCGATAGAATATGAAATAAAAGGATTATGCTTATTTAAACTTCCGTAATCATGATGTTTGACGTTTTGATTTTAATTAATTGTTACTCGGGTTAATTGTTCTTTGTCATGGTTTATTTGATACCTATCTGGTTTTTATCCATAATAGTCCATCGGTCATAAATATAAAGTGCGAGTGTCCTCGTCAAATTACCCTTATACCCGAAGTCAAATATTCCAACTAATTAAGGATTTAAACTGTGACGCAGTTATCACTTCTGTCAACAATTACACCCGTTATCACTGTATGTAATCTACCCCTGTTTTGATTAGATATGAATATTAATTTACCCACTTGATCAGTTTGAATAATCAGTTACCCAACCCGAATAATTAATTAAATGATTATAATAGATTCCATATGAACGTCACTAAATAGGACAACCATAATCATTATTAATTATTAGGATAATTAATTTGAAGATAGGTTCGACAGACTCCAATGAGTTTTCACTCAATTAGACAATACCCCCCATCTATTAATAGTCAATAGTCCAATTTCCACAAGTGTCGGTCTTTTGCCCAAACCTTAATTATGGTACAAAGCCCAATTACCCAATTTTAGTAATTAGCCCAACATCATGATTACTTCGTTTTAAATAAGCATAATAATAACTTAGCTACGAGACATTAATATAAAAAGGTTGAACATAACTTACAATGATTAAAAATAGCGTAGCGTTACACGGACAGAATTTCGACTTACACACTCAAACGATCTCTATCATAAATCTTATTATTATCATAATTTAAAATTAAAATTAAGATTATTGTTATATCTTATTACATTAACATTATGATAGAGATTTTTAGATATTGATATTGATAATAGATTTTTAGGATAGAAAAAGGGATAGAAAATATGATCGAAAAAAAAGTATGCTTCTATCGATCAATTACATAGCCTTTTATAGGCAAATTATAAATTTGAATTTTCATTTATGACCCCTGAACTATGCTCAATTAACAACTTTTTATTATTTAATATTATTCTTATTATGAATTATTTAAATATTATATTTTATTCTTGTGCATAGTTGACTCGTAATTTTTACACCGTTGCGTCGAGCGTTGAGAGTTGACTCATGTCCCGGTTTCGGATTTTCGAACGTCCTTGCGTACAATTTAATATCTTGTACTTTGCGTTTTGTAACTTGTACTCTTGTCATTTTTAGACGTTCTTCATCAATAATTTGAACCTTTTTAATTGTATCTTGTACTTTTTAGCTTTTTGGACCTTTTTGTCTTCAAATCGTCATTTTCGCCTTTTGTCTTCGCACTTATTTAAAATAAACGAATATTACTTGAAAATGGAACAATTGCAACTAAAATCTTGTCTTTCTTGGGGGATTTTGCTATGAAATATATGTTCCTTTTTAGCCTTATCACATGGCCTTGAAGAGCAAGGCTCATGCGATCGCATGAGCCCTTTTTTCAGCTCACAGGCCTATAAATTTCGAGCTTTGGTTCATCATAATCCATCAACCTATCTCTCTATCTATATCATGCGATATATATATATATATATATATATATATATATATATATATATATATATATATATATATATATATATATATATATATATATATATATATATATTATATTTTAAATTTAAATTTAATTTTAATTCTAATAAAAAGGGTATGTTAGCGAATGTTGTAAGGGTATAAGTCGAAATTCTGTCCGTGTAATGCTACGCTATTTTTAATCATTGTAAGTTATGTTCAACCTTTTTAATTTAATGTCTCGTAGCTAAGTTATTATTATGCTTATTTAAAACGAAGTAATCATGATGTTGGGCTAAATATTTAAATTTGGGTAATTGGGCTTTGTACCATAATTGGGGTTTGGACAAAAGAACGACAATTGTAGGAAATTAGACTATGGGCTATTAATGGGCTTTATATTTGTTTAACTAAATGATAGTTTGTTAATTTTAATATAAAGATTTACAATTGGACATACCTATAAATAACCATATACACTCGATCGGACACGATGGGTGGGGTATTTATATGTACGAATAATCGTTCATTTAACCGGACACGGGAATGGATTAATAGTCTATGGAATTATTAAAACAGGGGTGAAATTATGTACAAGGACACTTGGCATAATTGATAACAAAGTATTAAAACCTTGGGTTACACGCAGTCGATATCCTGTTGTAATTATTAAACAAAGTAATAAAACCTTGTTACAGTTTAAGTCCCCAATTAGTTGGAATATTTAACTTCGGGTATAAGGATAATTTGACGAGGACACTCGCACTTTAAATTTATGACCGATGGACTGTTATGGACAAAAACCAGACGGACATATTAAATAATCCGGGATATGAAACGACCGCTCCTAATCCATCCGGACGAAGTCCAAACCGATTAATAACGATTCATAATGGTTGATTACATCGCGAGGTAATTGACCTCTAAATGATACATTTTACAAACATTGCATTCGTTTTTAAAAGACAAACTTTCATTTCATCGAAAGTTGACAGGTATGCATACCATTTCATAATATCCAACTATAAATGACCTAATCCGTCATTTACTTAATAATTTCTAATGAACTTCAATGACTCGAATGCAACGTCTTTTGGAAAAATGTCATGAATTACTCCAAGTAATATCCTTAAAATGAGCTAATGCACAGCGAAAGATTTCTTTCAAACCTGAGAATAAACATGCTTTCAAGTGTCAACCAAAAGGTTGGTGAGTTTATTAGTTTATAGTAATCATTTAATTTTCATCATTTTAATAGACCACAAGATTTTAAATATTATAAAACGTGCAGAAGTCCCATTCCAACTGCACAAAAAAAAATATCTTTCATATGAAGAACACCTGGTGAGGATTCAAAATATAATAGTAACCATCTGTGCTGGTCTTTCACCCCACGGCTGAATACATGTGCCTTCAAAATATAGAACCTCTGTGCCGGTCTTTACACCCCACGGCTGAACACATGTTTATAAAATATAGGACAACCAGTGCCAAAATATCATAAATAATAAACCATCTACCCGGCTCGGGAGCTCAAACGCTCTAACAGAAATCGGGGGCTAATGCGTGTCATAATAATCAACCCCAATCCCAGATAATTCTATCATAGAATGCAGTTAAGGTACTTGTGTCTATTGCGTCAAACATTTAAAAAAGCGCGTGTATTCTCAGTCCCAAAAATGTAAAGAGTAAAAAGGGAATCAAATGAAACTCACGCATATAATTATTGTAAAACAGTTAATAAAGCATTTGCATGTATTCTCAGCCCAAAAAAATGTAATGAGTAAAAAGGGAGCAAATGAAACTCACCGTACTGTATTTTGTAATAAAAATACATATGACTACATTGAACAAGTGTAGGGTTGACCTTGGATTCACGAACCTCAAAGAAGTAATCCTTAAAAATAATGCCCAAGTCCGAGTTTGAACCCTCGACGTCCCGCTAACCCGATAACACCCTTAACCATTATCATTATCTATGTTATACGATCACCATAACAACTTTATGATCATAGACATCATTATCATTCAAAACCTCATCGTTTCCATCTTTTATCAACATCACAAGGATCATCATTATCATGACATCTCACTAATATCATCATCTTAATCTTAATCATCTAATATCATCATCTAAATCTTAATCATCTAATATCATCATCTTAATCTTAATCATTTAATATCATAAACGTTTTCTCATCATCATCTATATCATTCTCATAATGATATTATCCTCATCATCATCAGTCATCATAATGATCATACATGAACATTATCAAAAACGGAATACAAAAAAAAAATTTAACACGATTTTTATTTATGTTTCATTCATTAACACTGTTATCCTAACAACACATTTAACTGGGCTCTCGGCCCAACATCTCAACAGAGTACGGCCCAGTTTGAGTTGTCTATTTGGTTAATTAGATTTACAAGCCCAAGTCTGAAATATATATATATATATATATATATATATATATATATATATATATATGTACGGCCTAATACTTACACTAGTTTGAAGCCCAAATTCGGAATCCTTGTTAGTGTGATGCTATATGCTGCTGTACATAGAGCTTAGGATTCCAAGAATCCCGTAATTAAACTGACCCCATTCGTGCCCCTCTCCATTTACTTCAACACCCTTTTTCCTTTATTATATTCGATGTAAAATAATTCATCATCATCGTTATACATCATCATCAATGAGTATCATCATTATTTGATCTTTAATCAATCACTCCCCACTTTCGTTTAAACAGAAACAAACCGAAACATATACATGTTGAATATGTATGAGGCCCACTCTCCACTCCATTGTTTCCTGTAATTTACTTGGATTCGATGTATGTATTTGTTAGTCAAAAGAAGAGAAAGAAAAAGTGTAGGTGTCCTAGTCCCACGTTTCATTATCGTTATATAATTCCCATTAGCTTCATTTTTATAGTCATTATACCTTCTACCATAATATCATCATTAAACTTGTTTATCCTTCTTTATTATACGAGTAGCAGTAGACCTAGCAATGGTTGATTTATGGTGATGGATAAGTGTCGGATTTGGACAATAAATAGGAAAGTTGTAGTAGGTTGTTTGGTGTTGATGGTGGTTTACGAAGGGAGAAATCCAGAAGAAGAAGAAAAAGAAAAGAAAAGGTGTGTGATTGTAGGTTTTTGAATCCCTCTCCCTCTATCCTTTGTATATGTAATTATGTATATATATTGTGAGTAATACCGTAATAATAACTGATCAAATTTTGTTTTAAAGTGGTGTAGGGTTTGTTTCGATATTCAATCATTGTAAACGAAAGAAAACCCAAGGTGGTTCAACGGTTTAGGTTCAAGGTGATGGTGATTCAAGGTGATGGCGTGATTAAAGGTTATTGATGATAATTGAAGGAGATTTTTAAGTTCACCAGGAATTTAAGATGGTGAATGTAAATCTCTATAACTCTCTCTACCTCTCTCTTTGTAATGTAACATATGTGCATATCAAATATGTGGTGATGGTTGTCAATTGAAGTATTCGGGCCAGAAGGAAACCAACAAAAATAGATAAAGTAGAAAATGAAGTGTAACGGATTCGTACAATTGCTATTGATATTTAACATCTTGATTTGATCAAGTTTATTTTGTTGTGATAATGAGATCGATTGGAATCCAGTTTCAAGACAGAAAACAAATTCAATAAAGCTTGATAGTTACGTGAAACTGAATCCATTCCTATTTCTGATTAAATTCGTACCAATCAAGACTTTAATATCAGATAATAATTTAAGGTGATTTTGTTATATAGCAGAGTACGTAATTACTATATATATATATATATATATATATATATATATATATATATATATATATATATATATATATATATATGTATATAATTGTATTTATATATATATATATATATATATATATATATAGCTGTATATATTTAGATATATATATAAAACTGTATTTATAAATATCTGTTTGTATATCTGCATATTTAATTCATAATTTTTAATATTTAATAAGTATAACTATATTAATATTACTAATAATAATATTACTAATAATAATAATATCTCTGATAGATGAACTAGTAATAATAATTGGTAAATAATGATAGGATAATATTAATACTAATAAAATTAATAATAATGATAATAATAATCTCATATTAATAATACAGTAATTCTTAATGATAATGGTAATATTAATATTATATAATAATACTAATAATAATTGGTAAATAATGATAGGATAATATTAATACTAATAAAATTAATAATAATGATAATAATAATCTCATATTAATAATACAGTAATTCTTAATGATAATGGTAATATTATAATTATATAATAATACTAATATTATTCATATTAATTAAAATGTATAACTTTACTATTAATTATAATAATGATATTAACAATGTTAACACTGATATAAATATTAATAATGATAATAATAATATTAATAATAATGTAACAATTCAAATGTATCAAATATAATATTATTAATAATACAGATATTATTATTAATATTAATAATAATATTTATTTTAATACTGATAATGAAATAACAACATTAATATAAAACTATATTGTAACTAATATTATATATTATTAATTCTGTAAATAATAATCATATATTTTATAATATCCTTTATTGAATATTTATTATTTTACATTTTTAACTCTATTGATTAAAGTGTATTTTTTATTTATTCAAAAATATTACATAAACATTTATATTTATAATTATCTACATATAGTTATATTTTTACTTACACACAATTGTTCGTGAATCGTCGGGAATGGTCAAAGGATAATTAATTACATGAATATAGATTTCAAAACTTTTGAGACTCAACATTACAGATTTTGCTTATCGTGTCAATATCATATTAAGATTTAAGTTTAAATTTGATCGGAAATCTTCGGGTCATCACAGTACCTACCCGTTAAAGAAATTTCGTCCCGAAATTTGAGTGAGGTGGTCATGGCTAACAATAAAAATATTTTCATGACGAATATGAGTTGATAAATTGAGTTTTATCACTGTTGAGTAATATGGATAAGATAATTCGATTACTCGAAGAGTACGAGTGAAGTTATTACCAAAGAGTGAAATAGGAAAGTAAAGATTCATCTTAACTTTTGACAGAGTCAGGATTGAATTCCGGAATTCAAGGGATTTAAAGAAAATCTTCGAAATCTAAAAGATTTGATTCTTCAGCGAGTAAGAAAATTAAGATCTCTATAATTAAATACGATGATCTGCCTTGATTACTCTGTCTGATATTTTCATTATAAATTGAGCTCTTCCGTTCCATTATTCTCACCATTCCTATACTTTCTTTCTTAGTTCATATATCCAAAAGATTGTGAAAATACTTAGTCCAGTTCTAATCCTTGATATTTTCCTAATTATCATTTCTATCATCCTTCTTTTTAATCTTCCTCCAGAAAAATCTGTTTACTTCTACTATTACCTTGGGGTGATACTATTATTAATTATACCGTGCCTTTATATTGCTATTCGTATTAATATCCACAGTTTATAACATCCGTGTTGTTATTGAGCTTTATAATTTCTCTTATATATTGGAGCTCTTTGCCTTTTTATCCTCTTCTAGACCTCTAGTAAAGCGATTGACGGTCCAGAATTCGTAAGTATGGAATTTCGAATGAACTTAATTTTCTAAATAAGAAATAACGTAATCGCACGATTTGATTTGTCAAATTACCAGAATTACAGAAGATAGAACCGTCAAGAATATATTTTCTTGATATGTTTTTAGATTAGATAGAATGTAAGAGTCGTGTAACATGGCACATGATGACGTTAAAATCTGTGAATCATCACGTTTTATTAGAAACTCAGCATGACTTACTGTAATATAATCACGTTGATCAAGTGTCATTATATTATACTATCTCATGCATCAGTTCCCAACACTACTTCAAAAACATTCATATTTTAAATTCGAAGGTTCACAGAATATAAAAACTAAAACAGTTTCCTTTTATGATATTATACGGATAGCGCAGAGAGATAATTAATATCGAACGAGAATATTTATGAAGATATCTTCAGAAATATTGAGGATATTAATAAAAAAAAGGTACGATGATATCTTTAGGATTTTAGAATCAAATTGTGATGAAGAAATTCATTCACGATGATTTAGAGCGGTTAAGGAGCAAGGTGTTCGCTAAAGATTTCATCAGAAACAGAATCATCTGGATTCTTTATGTACAAGTTTAGTCCTTGCAATTTGTTCAGAGCCTCCTTCATGATTTGCTTAATCCGGTTTCCAGTTCCAACTTTTCTGAGCTTTGCCAATATACTATTCTTTATTTTTTATACCTTCGACGATTAAGGTCGTGTACAGTTTTTGCTGCTGTATTCAGCTCTTTCAGAATTTGGAGTATTGATTTGTAGACTGGATGCTTTTCAAAATCTCAGAGTGTAAGATCATAATTCTAAGAGATAAATGTTATATGTGTACATATAACTGTTGATGTAGATATGCTGCGAGATTTCAAAATACTGATTTGCTAATTCTCGGTAGTTGGTATAGTAATTCTCGTTATAAGATGTAAATGAGTAAATGATAGGGTTTCACTGAATAAAGTGATTTTTCGGAAAGTCAAAGATCAACGGAGTTGTTGGTAAGTTTACTGCTAATGTGGTAAGATATAAACGGTTCCCCGGTAACGATGATGAAAGGCAACCCTATATATCAAGGTTATAATAAGGCTAATCCGAATGAGTGTCGAAGTTGATTTGCTGGAGCTGTGACAAAATTGGCTAATTTTGGAGAGGTATTGTAAAGTTATTTTCGGTAATAACACGCCAATGGATATGGCAATGTTTTGAATTCAAAGTATGGCTTTGAAAAATGTAGGAATCTAAAAGTGATGTCTTCTGTCAAATCTTGACTTAGATTTTAATTGGTCAAAATCCGAATATGAAATTAAATTTGAATGAAAATAGTTGTTCTTTGGTGAACGGATACGTATATGTGTGGTTGTATATAGGATAGTAAGTGACTGTTGAAACAGATTTAAAGAATGTACAGTGTAACTTATTAATGTGAAATCTAAATATTCCTCGGGTATTACCTACCCGTTAAAATATTTTTACCATTAACAGTTTGTATGAAAGAATTTTTAATCACAATCTTTATGATAATATATATACATATATATTTTCTTTAGATGTAATTATGGATTTAATGAGTCAATATAATATTAGACTCATTTGATTTTCGATTTGAGCTATAATAAGTAATCTCTAAAACTATTAGGATCCACATAATCTTCGCAGAATATTAATGAAGTTATGGTTCAATACTTCATCGTTAATTATTAGGATCCACATATTCTTCGCAGAATATTAATGAAGTTATGGTTCAATACTTCATTGTTAATTGCTGTTGGTACTCCTTGGTATCCATGGTGCGTATGATATTGATGTTCGTGGAACAGATTGTGATGTTGAGGTGTGGGATGCGGATGTTGCTGTTGGTGATGGTGGTACTGCTGATGTTGCTGAAGCTGGTACATTTTGCACCATATTTTTCAATGTTACAACTCGGGTGCGAAGCCCGTTGACTTATTACTCCGGGATGTTTGTCGGTAGGAACGAGCGAGGGAATAAGGTTTTGAATTTGAGATAGTATATAATCATAGTGATATATTCGGAAAATGAGGGTGAAAATGGTGTTTCTAATAGGTTCACCGGTAAGTGCTTCAGGTTCTTCGCCAAGAGGTGAATTCGGTTGGTGGAAAGGATCGCCTTCTTATTGTTTCCATTGATTAAGTCGACTACGAACTCATCAGATGAATTGGGGATGGCTGATTGATTGATTCATTCTGGTGACGCTGCTTTCGGAGCTGGAGTGGGACTCCATATCGGAATCCGGGGGACTTGAACTAGTTGTGAGTTCCATTGCGTACGATTGAATAAAGGATTTTTTTTTTCGATATGAAATGATTTTCGGATATCGGATGATATTCTAATTACATAGAATATCTATATATATAGAACAAAAGATTTCGTAGATTACGTAGGAATTTACGAAATATATCAGGCAAAGTTTATAATGACAGATACACTAAGATATGGATTAGCAGATACGCTAAGATATGAATTTTTGTCTATACACTATTCATACAATCAATGCAGTAAGATGTGTCTAGACTAAGAATGATAAGCAGGTAATTTTCGACAAGAAATGATAAGCAAAACTTTTGACATGCAGACCAGGTTCAAGTCCAGACTCATTAATATAACCTAACAACTACTAGGTCGAAGTCCAGACTTCACTAATGCATCCTAACAACTCCTAGTTAGACACACTAATGTTGATCTGGTTCGCTAAGACCACCGCTCTGATACCAACTGCAACGACCGCTCCTAATCCATCCGGACGAAGTCCAAACCGATTAATAACGATTCATAATGGTTGATTACATCGCGAGGTAATTGACCTCTAAATGATACATTTTACAAACATTGCATTCGTTTTTAAAAGACAAACTTTCATTTCATCGAAAGTTGACAGGTATGCATACCATTTCATAATATCCAACTATAAATGACCTAATCCGTCATTTACTTAATAATTTCTAATGAACTTCAATGACTCGAATGCAACGTCTTTTGGAAAAATGTCATGAATTACTCCAAGTAATATCCTTAAAATGAGCTAATGCACAGCGAAAGATTTCTTTCAAACCTGAGAATAAACATGCTTTCAAGTGTCAACCAAAAGGTTGGTGAGTTTATTAGTTTATAGTAATCATTTAATTTTCATCATTTTAATAGACCACAAGATTTTAAATATTATAAAACGTGCAGAAGTCCCATTCCAACTGCACAAAAAAAAATATCTTTCATATGAAGAACACCTGGTGAGGATTCAAAATATAATAGTAACCATCTGTGCCGGTCTTTCACCCCACGGCTGAATACATGTGCCTTCAAAATATAGAACCTCTGTGCCGGTCTTTACACCCCACGGCTGAACACATGTTTATAAAATATAGGACAACCAGTGCCAAAATATCATAAATAATAAACCATCTACCCGGCTCGGGAGCTCAAACGCTCTAACAGAAATCGGGGGCTAATGCGTGTCATAATAATCAACCCCAATCCCAGATAATTCTATCATAGAATGCAGTTAAGGTACTTGTGTCTATTGCGTCAAACATTTATAAAAGCGCGTGTATTCTCAGTCCCAAAAATGTAAAGAGTAAAAAGGGAATCAAATGAAACTCACGCATATAATTATTGTAAAACAGTTAATAAAGTATTTGCATGTATTCTCAGCCCAAAAAAATGTAATGAGTAAAAAGGGAGCAAATGAAACTCACCGTACTGTATTTTGTAGTAAAAATACATATGACTACATTGAACAAGTGTAGGGTTGACCTTGGATTCACGAACCTCAAAGAAGTAATCCTTAAAAATAATGCCCAAGTCCGAGTTTGAACCCTCGACGTCCCGCTAACCCGATAACACCCTTAACCATTATCATTATCTATGTTATACGATCACCATAACAACTTTATGATCATAGACATCATTATCATTCAAAACCTCATCGTTTCCATCTTTTATCAACATCACAAGGATCATCATTATCATGACATCTCACTAATATCATCATCTTAATCTTAATCATCTAATATCATCATCTAAATCTTAATCATCTAATATCATCATCTTAATCTTAATCATTTAATATCATAAACGTTTTCTCATCATCATCTATATCATTCATCATAATGATATTATTCTCATCATCATCAGTCATCATAATGATCATACATGAACATTATCAAAAACGGAATACAAAAAAAAAATTTAACACGATTTTTATTTATGTTTCATTCATCAACACTGTTATCCTAACAGCACATTTAACTGGGCTCTCGGCCCAACATCTCAACAGAGTACGGCCCAGTTTGAGTTGTCTATTTGGTTAATTATATTTACAAGCCCAAGTCCGAAATATATATATATATATATATATATATATATATATATATATATATATATATATATATATATATATATATATATATATATATATATGTACGGCCCAATACTTACACTAGTTTGAAGCCCAAATTCGGAATCCTTGTTAGTGTGATGCTATATGCTGCTGTACATAGAGCTTAGGATTCCAAGAATCCCGTAATTAAACTGACCCCATTCGTGCCCCTCTCCATTTACTTCAACACCCTTTTTCCTTTATTATATTCGATGTAAAATAATTCATCATCATCGTTATACATCATCATCAATGAGTATCATCATTATTTGATCTTTAATCAATCACTCCCCACTTTCGTTTAAACAGAAACAAACAGAAACATATACATGTTGAATATGTATGAGGCCCACTCTCCACTCCATTGTTTCCCGTAATTTACTTGGATTCGATGTATGTATTTGTTAGTCAAAAGAAGAGAAAGAAAAAGTGTAGGTGTCCTAGTCCCACGTTCCATTATCGTTATATAATTCCCATTAGCTTCATTTTTATAGTCATTATACCTTCTACCATAATATCATCATTAAACTTGTTTATCCTTCTTTATTATACGAGTAGCAGTAGACCTAGCAATGGTTGATTTATGGTGATGGATAAGTGTCGGATTTGGACAATAAATAGGAAAGTTGTAGTAGGTTGTTTGGTGTTGATGGTGGTTTACGAAGGGAGAAATCCAGAAGAAGAAGAAAAAGAATAGAAAAGGTGTGTGATTGTAGGTTTTTGAATCCCTCTCCCTCTATCCTTTGTATATGTAATTATGTATATATATTGTGAGTAATACCGTAATAATAACTGATCAAATTTTGTTTTAAAGTGGTGTAGGGTTTGTTTCGATATTCAATCATCGTAAACGAAAGAAAACCCAAGGTGGTTCAACGGTTTAGGTTCAAGGTGATGGTGATTCAAGGTGATGGCCTGATTAAAGGTTATTGATGATAATTGAAGGAGATTTTTAAGTTCACCAGGAATTTAAGATGGTGAATGTAAATCTCTATAACTCTCTCTACCTCTCTCTTTGTAATGTAACATATGTGCATATCAAATATGTGGTGATGGTTGTCAATTGAAGTATTCGGGCCAGGAGGAAACCAACAAAAATAGATAAAGTAGAAAATGAAGTGTAACGGATTCGTACAATTGCTATTGATATTTAACATCTTGATTTGATCAAGTTTATTTTGTTGTGATAATGAGATCGATTGGAATCCAGTTTCAAGACAGAAAACAAATTCAATAAAGCTTGATAGTTACGTGAAACTGAATCCATTCCTATTTCTGATTAAATTCGTACCAATCAAGACTTTAATATCAGATAATAATTTAAGGTGATTTTGTTATATAGCAGAGTACGTAATTACTTATATATATATATATATATATATATATATATATATATATATATATATATATATATATATATATATATATATATATATGTATGTAATTGTATTTATATATATATATATAGCTGTATATATTTAGATATATATATATATATAAAACTGTATTTATAAATATCTGTTTGTATATCTGCATATTTAATTCATAATTTTTAATATTTAATAAGTATAACTATATTAATATTACTAATAATAATATTACTAATAATAATAATATCTCTGATAGATGAACTAGTAATAATAATTGGTAAATAATGATAGGATAATATTAATACTAATAAAATTAATAATAATGATAATAATAATATTATATAATAATACTAATAATAATTGGTAAATAATGATAGGATAATATTAATACTAATAAAATTAATAATAATGATAATAATAATCTCATATTAATAATACAGTAATTCTTAATGATAATGGTAATATTAATATTATATAATAATACTAATATTATTCATATTAATTAAAATGTATAACTTTACTATTAATTATAATAATGATATTAACAATGTTAACACTGATATTAATATTAATAATGATAATAATAATATTAATAATAATGTAACAATTCAAATGTATCAAATATAATATTATTAATAATACAGATATTATTAATAATACAGATATTAATATTTATTTTAATACTGATAATGAAATAATAACATTAATATAAAACTATATTGTAACTAATATTATATATTATTAATTCTGCAAATAATAATCATATATTTTATAATATCCTTTATTGAATATTTATTATTTTACATTTTTAACTCTATTGATTAAAGTGTATTTTTATTTATTCAAAAATATTACATAAACATTAATATTTATAATTATCTACATATAGTTATATTTTTACTTACACACAATTCTTCGTGAATCGTCGGGAATGGTCAAAGGATAATTAATTACATGAATATAGATTTCAAAACTTTCGAGACTCAACATTACAAATTTTGCTTATCGTGTCAATATCATATTAAGATTTAAGTTTAAATTTGATCGGAAATCTTCGGGTCATCACAGGATAAAGGACAATTAACCCATGGGCATAAAACTAAAATCAACACGTCAAACATCATGATTACGGAAGTTTAAATAAGCATAATTCCTTTATTTTCATATTTAATTGCACTTCTAATTATCACATTTTTATTTATTGTCATTGTATTTAATTGCACTTTTAATTATCGCACTTTTTAATTATCGTACTTTTTAATTATCGCACTTTTATTTATCGTAATTTCATTATCGTTATTTATTTTACGCTTTAAATTAAGTCTTTTATTTATTTAAAATTTTACATTAGGTTTTAACTGCGACTAAAGTTTTAAAATCGACAAACCGGTCATTAAACGGTAAAAACCCCCCTTTTATAATAATAATATTACTTATATATATATTTGTATTTTTATAAATTTAAAACTAATATAGCGTTAAGCTTTGTTTAAAAGATTTCCCTGTGGAACGAACCGGACTAACTAAAAACTAACTGTACGATTAGGTACACTGCCTATAAGTATTGTAGCAAGGTTTAGGTATATCCATTCTATAAATAAATATATATCTTGTGTAAAATTGTATCGTATTTAATAGTATTTCACAGTAAAATATAAGCTATTTACTAGTACACCACGCACACATCAAGTATTTTTGGCGCCGCTGCCGGGGAAAATTCTGCTTAAACGCCGGAAGCACAGCGCTAATATATAAAAAAAAAAGATTTTTATTAATTTTTAAGTCTACTTTTATAAAAATACGTTTTTGTAAAAATACGTTTTAAATATTCAAAAATTTAAAAAGAGAAAAAAAAAAATATATAAATATTTTTAAGAATTTGTAAAATATTTAAGTTCTATAAAGTTTCTTTATCTTTATTTTATAAAAATATAAGTTTTATTTAATTTATATAAATATATTATATAAATATTTAAAATAGAAAAATTAAAACAGAATACAAAAAAAAAAATATTAAAACTCTCGGCCTGGTACTGTAGCAGCCCAGACAGTGGCCCAAAACCCTGGCTCATGCGATCGCGTGAGCCCGAAGGCAAATTCTCATGCGATCGCATGAGTGTCTCTGACACGCTAAACAACCCTAATTCTGCAATCATTCCGGAGTAATTATTATTATTATTATTTAATTTAAACCCTAATTAGGGTTTAGTATTAAATTAGTTAATTTAGTTTTATTATTTAATTTGTATTTAAAGTTTATTTAGTTTTTATAAATTATAAAATTAATAGTTTTATAAAATAAATAATATACAAATAATATTTTTATAAAAATTGTACTTTTTACAACTTTTAGTATATTTTTATATTTTGTACCCTTTTAATTGTTTTAGCGTAATATTTGTATTTTTCGCTCGTTTTTAGTTTTAAGTCATAGTTTTTGCCATAGTTATTTTTATTTCTAGATTTTTAGGCTTTGCCGTAAAATCCCTTAAGTGCTTTTTCTTTAAACTAAGATTTAGGTGCTTTAGAATTTTGCGACGCTCTTTTTAGTTTTTAGTACCTTTTTAAGTTATTGCCATTTGGGATATAGTTTTTCTTTTAAGCTTTAATATTTTTAGACGCAACTTTTTAGTTTTTAGTTCCTTTTTAAGTTTCGACGCGCTACTTTCTTATTTTTATTTTTCGACGTCTTTTTATTTTTCGACGTTTTTTGACGCGCTCTTTTTCTCTCTTATTTATCTCCATTCTAGTTTTTAGGACTTAGAATTTTCTCTATTTCTTCTCTAAATTTCTTTAAATTACGAAAATTTATTTTAAGTGGTTAAATTGATAGACATCAAAATTTTCTGGTTCGTAGTAATAGTTGGATTTGTACGTGGACCGGGTTATTGGAGCCAAACTGTACTCAATTATATTGAGACCAAACGAATCCTGCCCCTCTGCTGCATCTTTTGGCTATTCGAAACGTGGGCAAAATCAGAAAAGTCTATTAATTAGATAACTTATATAATTTTTCTTTCTTTTTAAAAACTAATAGGATATTCAGTGAATGCACCGAGCAAAACGTTCACCACCTTTTGTACGTTCACCACCTGTAACTCGATCAAGACATCTAGCAAATATTGTCACCGTTGATTTTTCTTTAGAATCGTCATCCAGTCGACCAAGTACTCCAATTCAAATTTCCGATAATCCATTTTTTGAACCCGACCTCACAATTGAGAATCCGGAGAATATTCAGGGACGATTCCGAGATCCTGAACCACTAATCTTTCCTCCGGAACCACCAATCATTCAAACAGAGATTGTTGAGGAACGAACCATTAAATCAGAATCCTCTAGTGATTCAGATTCAACAAATTCAATTATGGAGAATCTGGAACCTCTAAGTATGGAAGACCGAATGAAAGCTAAACGCACTGGCCAAGGTCACGCAATTACTCAACCAGACATTAATGCGCCAGATTATGAAATCAAAGGACAAATTCTACACATGGTAACTAATCAATGCCAATTTAGTGGTGCGCCGAAGGAAGATCCAAATGAACATCTTCGTACCTTTAATAGGATCTGCACACTATTTAAAATAAGAGAAGTTGAGGATGAACAGATATATCTCATGTTATTTCCCTGGACTTTAAAGGGAGAAGCGAAAGATTGGTTGGAATCGTTACCTGAAGGGGCGATTGATACATGGGACGTTTTAGTTGAAAAATTTCTTAAACAATTCTTTCCGGCATCTAAAGCCGTGAGACTTCAAGGAGAAATTGTTATGTTCACGCAAAAGCCAAATGAAACTCTATATGAGGCGTGGACAAGATTTGGAAAGTTATTAAGAGGATGTCCGCCACATGGTTTAGACACTTGTCAAATAGTACAAATATTCTACCAAGGATGCGACATCACTACAAGAAAAGACATCAACATAGCAGCTGGTGGTTCCATTATGAAGAAAACAGAAACTGATGCTTATAAAATTATTGATAACACTGCTTCCCACTCACATGAGTGGCACCAAGAAAAAGATATCGTTAGATCATCTAAAGCAGCTAGAGCCGATTCTAGCCATGACTTAGATTCCATTTTCGCAAAGATAGATGCTGTCGAGAGACGAATGGAAAAGATGACTAACGATATACACTCAATACGAATTAGTTGTGAGCAGTGTGGAGGACCACATTTGACAAAAGATTGTCTCAGTATTGTACTAACAATGGAACAAAGAGAGAATGTTTCATATCTAAACCAAAGGCCTGGAAATAATTATCAGAATAATTATCAACCGCCAAGACCGATTTACAATCAAAACCAGAATTATAATCGCAATGTTCCATACAACAACCAACAAGGTCCTAACAATCAACAAGTATCCAATAATACTTGCAATCAGTAAAGACCTAATTTTCAAAACAAACCACCACAAACCAATGATAAAAAGCCAAATTTAGAAGATATGATGATGAAGCTAGTTGAATCTCAAATGCAGTTTTTCACATCTCAGAAACAAACCAATGAACAAAATGCTCAAGCATTTAGAAATCAACAAGCTTCTATTCAAAATTTGGAACAAGAAGTAAGTAACCTAGCAAGGTTGATAGGTGAAAGAAAACCGGGAAGTTTACCTAGTGATACAAATGCTAACCTCCGGAATGAAACAGCTAAAGCTATTACCACAAGAAGTGGTATTACACTTAAACCACCTGAAATACCTGTAATTTCTGATGAAGCTATTCCTACTCTGCAAGAACCACAATCTGAACAAGATAAGGAGAAAGAACCGGTAGTTGAAAAGGTTAATGAAGATAACACAGCTAAGGCTAAACCTTATGTTAAACCATACCAACCACCACTTCCTTACCCGAGTAAAATAAGAAAAGAGAGACTTGAAGTCGAGCAATCCAAATTTTTGGATATGATTAAACAAATAAATGTAAATCTTTCTTTCATTGATGTGATTTCAGGAATGCCTAGATATGCTAAATTCTTGAAAGATCTAATCTCGAATAGAAAGAAAATGGAAGAACTCTCGGCTGTTACTATGAATGCTAATTGTTCTGCAGTGCTGTTGAATAAGATACCAGAAAAATTATCAGATCCAGGAAGTTTCACAATTCCATGTTTTCTGGGTAGTCTTAGTTCAATAGAAGCATTGGCAGACTTAGGTACTAGTATAAATCTAATGCCGTATTCACTATACGCTAAACTAGACCTTGGAGAATTGAAACCAACAAGAATAAGTATACAACTAGCCGATCAATCAATAAAATATCCTAGAGGGATAATGGAGAACATGCTAGTTAAAGTTGGTACTTTAGTATTTCCAGTAGATTTTGTTGTTCTGGACATGAAAGAAGATTCTCAAGTTCCTCTCATATTAGGAAGACCATTTTTAAACACGGCTAAAGCAATGATAGACGTGTTTGGTAAGAAACTGACCCTAAGTATAGAGGATGAGAGTGTTACCTTTTCAGTTGATAGAGCTATGCAACAACTGCAATCTGCAGATGATACATGTTATTATATTCAAATTATAGAATCACATGCAGAATTGTTAGAAGAATTTCCAGAATTACAAGGAACAGGAGAATGTTCTTTAGGAGAAGGAACTGAACCAATTGATGAAACTGAAATGTTAGCTAAACTTATGGCGAATGGATATGAACCAACAACAGAAGAAATTCAAATGCTAAAAGAGGAATACAGATATCGATATAAATCATCAATAGAAGAACCACCGACATTAGAGTTAAAGCCACTTCCAAACCATTTGGAATACGCTTATTTACATGGTGAATCTGAATTACCTGTAATAATATCGTCTTCTCTTACTGAAAATGAAAAATCTAAACTCATTTCTGTGCTAAAAGCTCATAAACCAGCCATTGCATGGAAGATTCATGATATAAAAGGAATAAGTCCTTCGTATTGCACACATAAAATCCTTATGGAAGAAGGTCATAAAACGTATGTGCAATGCCAACGAAGACTAAATCCTAATATGCAAGATGTCGTTAAGAAAGAAATTATTAAACTGCTAGATGCAGGTTTAATTTATCCAATTTCTGATAGTCCATAGGTAAGCCTAGTTCAATGCGTGCCTAAGAAGGGTGGCATGACTGTCATTACAAATGAGAAAAATGAGCTTATTCCTACTAGGACTGTAACAGGATGGCGTGTTTGTATTGATTATAGAAAATTAAATGACGCCACCAGAAAAGATCACTTTCCCTTACCTTTCATTGATCAAATGTTGGAAAGATTAGCCGGAAACAGTTACTATTGTTTTCTTGATGGCTTTTCCGGATACTTTTAGATTCCAATAGCACCCGAAGACCAAGAGAAAACCATATTCACGTGCCCTTATGGTACTTTTGCTTACAAACGCATGCCATTTGGACTTTGCAACGCCCCTGCAACCTTTCAAAGGTGCATGATGGCGATTTTTCACGACATGATAGAAGAATGCATGGAAGTTTTCATGGATGACTTTTCAGTCTTCGGTGATACATTTGAATCATGTTTAGTTAATCTGGAACGAATGCTTATTAGATGCGAACAATCAAATCTAGTTCTTAATTGGGAAAAATGCCATTTCATGGTTAAAGAAGGCATCGTTCTTGGTCATAAAATTTCAAAGGAAGGAATTGAAGTGGATAGAGCTAAAGTAGATGTAATTGCTAAACTTCCACATCCCACCGATGTTAGAGGAGTTAGGAGTTTTCTAGGGCATGCCGGTTTTTACCGATGTTTCATAAAAGATTTTTCTAAAATTGCCACTCCTATGAATAAACTCCTAGAAAAGGATGCTCCATTCATCTTTTCAGATGAATGTATCAAATCTTTTAATATTCTTAAAGAAAAACTCACTAATGCGCCGATCATGATAACTCCAAATTGGAATCTACCATTTGAACTAATGTGCGATGCAAGTGATTTTGCAATGGGAGCCGTTTTAGAACAAAGGATTGAAAAACGATTTCAACCTATATATTATGCTAGTAAGACGTTACAAGGAGCACAAATGAACTATACAACTACTGAAAAAGAACTCCTTGCTATTGTCTTTGCTTTTGACAAATTTTGTTCATATCTCGTTCTAGCTAAAACGGTGGTCTATACCGACCATTCTGCTCTTAGATACCTATTTTCGAAACAAGATGCTAAACCAAGATTAATCCGTTGGATCTTACTCTTACAAGAGTTCGATGTTGAAATTCGAGATAAAAAGGGAGCAGAAAATCTCGCCGCTGATCATCTTTCTCGTCTTGAAAATCCCGAATTAGAAGTTCTAAATGAATCGGCCATACAAGACAACTTTCCTGATGAATATCTATTGAAGATAGATTATAATGAAATTCCATGGTTTGCAGACTATGCAAACTACTTAGTTTGTGGATTCCTTGAAAAAGGATTATCGTACCAAAAACGAAAGAAATTCTTTAGTGATATAAAACACTATATCTGGGAAGATCCACATTTGTTTAAAAGTTGTCCCGATGGAATAATACGCCGATGTGTATTCAGAGATGAAGCTAGTAAAATTTTAAACCATTGTCACACAGGACCAACAGGAGGGCATTATGGGCCTCAACTAACAGCAAGAAAAGTTTATGATGCTGGATTCTATTGGCCTACAATTTTCAAAGACGCACACCTTCTTTGCAAATCCTGTGATGCTTGTCAAAGGGCCGAAAAAATAAGTCAACGTGATGAAATGCCACATAATGTCATTCAAGTATGTGAAGTATTTGACATTTGGGGTATTGACTTTATGGGTCCATTTCCAAAATCTCATAATAATCTCTACATTCTCGTTGCCATTGATTATGTATCTAAATGGGCGGAAGCACAATCTCTCCAACTAACGATGCACGAGTTGTAGTCAACTTTTTAAAACGTCTTTTCGCTAGGTTTGGAACACCGAAAGCTTTAATAAGTGATCGGGGTACTCATTTCTGTAATAATCAACTTGAGAAAGTTCTCAAAAGATATGGAGTAACTCATAAAATCTCAACTGCATATCATCCACAAACAAGTGGACAAGTTGAAAATACCAACCGAGATTTAAAACGTATTCTAGAGAAAACCGTAGGATCAAATCCGAAGGAATGGTCCATTAAATTGGAGGATGCACTCTGGGCTTTTAGAACAGCCTACAAAACTCCAATTGGAACCACACCTTTTAGACTAGTTTACGAAAAAGCATGTCATCTTCCAGTAGAAATTGAACACAAAGCATTTTGGGCTTTTAAGACATGTAATCTTGATTTACATGAAGCTGGACGTCTACGGTTAAGTCAACTAAACGAATTAGAAGAATTAATACATGAAGCATACGAAAATTCGTTAATCTATAAAGAAAGAACGAAAAATGGCATGATAAAAGAATCAGAAGTTCAAAAGAATTTAAAGAAGGAGACAGAGTTCTTCTTTTCAATTCACGATTCAAGTTATTTCCTGAAAAATTGAAATCAAGATGGTCTGGACCATTCATAGTCAAAAGAGTTTTCCTGTACGGAACAGTAGAATTGATACATTCAAATGGGATTGAATTTAAGGTTAATGGTCACAGAGTTAAACATTACATAGATAGTCCGATGGAAGTTGACAACGAAGTTAATCACAATTTCAACACCACAGCTAACTAAGTGTGGGGAGAATCAAATCTTTTAAAGGATAATATGTATTTCTGTTAGAGTTAGATTTTCTGTTTTCCTGTAGTTCTCGAAAATGGAACCCGAATGGTCTTACCCTAGCAGACCCTAAAGAACTAGTCTTTTCTCCCCATTCTGAATTTTTAATTTTTTTAGGTTTTACTAGATGAAGACTTCCTGTGAACTAAACCATGGTCTAATGCTACACGCTTTGATCACTAAACGTAATAATGACACCCTTCCAAGTGAAATAGTATCATTAATCAGAAGTAAATTGGACGGAGTAAGAAAAGAATCCAGATGCGAAAATAATAAGTTACAATTTGGTAAAGAAAAATCAAAATCCGCAGCGAAAAGAAGAGCACGACACCTTGAAAGATGTCACAAATGCGGAAAATGGTCACACGAAGGTAAATGTTCAAATAATCAAACCTATTCAAACGCCTAATTTGTTACTTTATGCAGAGACGGACCGTTCATATGTTTAGAAGAAAAAAACGTTAAATGCTCGAGGTTACGCCTATGTAGCCATGGAAAATCAATTAGTCCGACTATCTTATGAGTGGGCTAGAGCATATCACTAAGAAATATATTTCACAGGTAAGTTTGTACAGTTTTCATTTTTATTTTTATTTTTATTTTTAACCTTTTGATAATAAACGCTAATTTGTTCGCTATAAAGTATCAAATTGGTATTCGATGAAATTAGGTCTTGCGACCGAAATTATTGATATCATACAAAAATTTATTACATCACTGCGAAATTTACCGTTTATTCTTAAGGTATAAATATCTTTAATCAATCAACCCAAAATATTTCAAAAATTCGTCATGAGTTAAATTAGGTTATGAAACCGAAATTACTTTACCGAAAAGAAGGACGTATATTTTTGATAATATTTGATTGATTAAAGTGGGATAAAAGACCAAAAAGATTTTTAATTTTATTTTTACCATGTTTTTAAAATTAATATATAAATATTAAAATAATATTGTAAACTTCTTTAAAATTGTAAATATCTGAAAAATTAATATTTTTAATATAAGTTTGTAAGTATAAAAACAAAAATATAATATAAGTTTGGTGTGAATTTTTAATTTTTAAAATATGAATTTTTAATTTTATGCATTTTAAATTTAAGTTTGGTGTGAACTTAAAAACAAAAATTTACTTTATTTCGCTAAGTTAAAAATATGATTTTTAAAATTCGTCGTGAGTTGAAGACTAGGTCGTTGAACCGAAATTGCTTTACCCAAGGAAGGGACGAGAACTTTTATTATCATTATTTTTAATCTTATTGAATTAAAGTATGCCAAAAACATTTTAAAAAAACCCAAAAATCTTTACTTTTAAAACCGCGCTTTGAATTGACAAAATTTTAAAATTTTGTCGAGGGACGGACTAGGATAACGATCCGAAACGCCCTCATCCTAAAAAGAAACAAATTTTTAAAATTTTATTAATTATATGTTTTAGAAGTTATAAGGTTAAAAAAAAAAAAAAAAGGCAAAACACTGTACCCGGACTCCCATGCGATCGCATGGGAATTGAACTCCAACTCCATGCGATCGCATGGAGCTGGAAAACAGGCCAGGATCAAAAGGCAGTCTGTTCTGTTCTTCACACCACAACACACACACATACCCGGAAATACTCTCAAATCTTCACCAAATTTCACCAAAATTCACCGTAATTCGTCAAATTTCTTGCTCTAATCATGCCTAGATTCGCATTCTTCGGCAAAAAGGTAAAAATTACACCCCTAAACTCTTAAATTCTCTAGTTTTTGTGATAATTACCAATATTTTACCTAATGCAATTTTGTTGATTTCTAGTGTAATTAGTGTTAAATTGTTAGTATTTTATGCATGTATAACCTAGATTGATGCTATTTAACATGATTTGAAGCCAAAAACTTCAAAATTTTTAGAAATCTAGGGTTTGTGTTCTTGAGCAATTTGGGGCTTTTTGATATAAACAGGTTATGGCCGATTTTTGTCATGAATTATTGCTAAATTGAGTAGTGTAACATGTTTAGGTAGCTAAATGATCCAAACATTGATCCTAAACATGATTTTTGAAGATTAAAGTGGACTTTTTAGGTACAAAATTCATGAACTTGATTAATTTGATATATTTGCCATTTGAGACTTGTTTAATTGTTAGTAATGACTATTTTGACATGTTATTTGAGTTAAATGATTATGAACTTTGTGTACATTTTCATATGAGCTTATTTGAAAAAGTATAGAATTGTAAAAAAAATGTGAAAATGTGTATAAGTTTAATTTTGATTTAACATGTTATTGTGATTGTTTTAAGTTGTTATTCTGCTAACACTAATGCATATTTGGATGCACAAACTCTGTGTTTAATGTGTTTTGCAGAAAGCCGATACTGGAGGTTCATCATCGTCATCATCTAGACGACCTGCTCCAGCACCAGAACCAGAACCAGAAATGCAATATGAACCTGAACAAGTACCACAACAGGAACCACAACAACAGCCTGATCAACATGTACCCTATTATGATCCTCTACAGTTACCTAATGAATTCATAGTATTTCCGCCACATCCGCCTGTAGAATACCCAACGATTTCGAAACACACGTTGCATCCTAATCTGAGATTCGATAGACAATGGAGAGATTACCCGGCATATCAAAGTAATAAATTTAAATTGGTAACAAAAGAGGTAGAGGTGTCAAGGGTAATTGATTGGAATCCTTTGGAAACGGTCCATCTAGCTGACCGTGTTAGACAGCATTTGATTCAAAGGTATGGCAGTTCTTATTTTACAGATTGGGAATGTCTTTTCACCATTCGTAGACCTGTATATAAGGAATGATGTGTTGAGCTGATGAGTACAATAGCGTTAAATGTAGATGTAGATAGGTTAGATGATAGAAGTTTTCTTAGATTTATCCTTGGCGGTAGGATGTACAGAATGTCCATGATGGACATGGCCAGGGCATTACAGATTTACACTCCTAGTGAATTGCTACTACCCGATTGTATGAGTTAGATTTATCGTGGTGAAAGGGTAGATAGGAACTTTGACGCGAACGCCGTTTGGAGGCGTATGTCAAACTATAATGTCTTTACACTGGGAGGAAAACACTCCTACTTACATATTAACAAAGCCGAGCTTCGTGTAATTCATAGATTTTTGGCTAACTCGATTACACAGAGAGGTCACAATAAGGAGAAAATGACCTTACATGATTTATTTTACCTAAAGTGTATTCGAGACACGAGAAGCTTTGTTAATATCCCTTACTGTGTTGGTTTTTATTTATCTAAAATGGTAGAAGGAATGCAGGATGGGAGTATAATAGGAGGAGGTATTTTTGTTACTCTCATCGAAGAGTATTTAGGTGTTGATAGGAACCAAGGAGGTCCATTACAGGTTTGTAGAGAACAGGATGAGACCATAGGATTGCGGGTTTATGCGGGTGCTAAGGTATTGAAGAGTAGACGTAACCAGCCAGTTCCCTATGAAGGTAATCATCCTCAGGTAGAGAGAGGCTCAGACGAGGAAATGGAGGAAGCGGAAGACATTAGGGATGTCTTTCGAGATGCTATTCTTGACGTCCACGTTCGTATAGATAAGGAAGCAATGACGAGCGCGACCAGACATAGTATGTACGAGCAGTGGAACTCCGAGCGAGTATACGAGGATTATAGGTGACGCCAACACGATAGCTGGTTAGTTCATCAGCACCAAATCATGAGCCAGCTATCATATCAGGTACCAAATAATTACGTGCCTACTCGACCTGCTCATTTTCCGCCACACAACCCCGAGATCCGACCACCCTTTAACCGGTATGACTATAACCAAGCCTATCAGGACACATATAACCAACAATGGAACCCACCTGACGAGATGAACTGGAACCCCTATCCAGACTGATTTAGTTCCATTGGTTATTTTTATGATTTTTATGTTTTTATCTTTTTACTTTTTCATGTTTAAACTTATGTTATTGGATATATTTATGTAATTTTTATCATTTTTATTATTATTTTGTACTAATATTTCACATTTAGGATTTGAAAGTGGGATTTTAAGTCCCATTTCAAATTGCCATGCATGTTTATATTTGTATGTATGTATATTGTCAATTGTACAAAACAGGGTAAAACAGCGCATTTTCAAAGACTGGCATTAAGTTCAGCAAAAGCTAGTTTTGACGACAAAACGAAAAACAAACATGATGAAACAACAAGACGGAATGAACAAATGATGTGCACCATTTATCATTCAGCAAACAAACGCCAATATGTTTGGAAACTTTGGTAAAATTTAATCATTTTTCTACGCTAATCACCCTCAATAATTTAAATTGTTACTGATTTCTTGCAAATGAGGGTATTGCAAGATCTTAAGTGTGGGAAGGGGTTAAATTCTTTCGGATTTTTAAAATTTTTATCTTAAACACTTGGTTACCATTAAAAATACTAGTAAAGCAGTAGTTGTATTAGAATCTAGTGCTCTCTGATAATAAAGAACAGCCCTAGTCTTATATACTGACTACCCAATTCTAGTAAAAAAATTTCAATTAAATGAACTCAAAATCATGTTTATACATATTTATGAACGATAAAACTAGGTGTTAACACCGAAATTATTGTTACCTCGGAAAGGACATAAATTGAGAAACAAACCCAAAATGTTAGAATTCATTTAAAATGGAATAGAGGACAATAAAAAGGCAAATAAAAGAAAATAAAAGCCAAGTGTGGGAAAATTTACCAAGTTATTTAAAACATATATCACATATTTTTGTACAAATAACTGAAGATACTTTTGCTTTGGACTAATCTAAACAGTTCTAACCAATTTACTGTAATATATCTGTAAGAAAGATGGATATACACGATGAATCAATTCCATCATTAAAAGAAAGTAAAGTCTTCCGAAAAAGAAACGCGCTTCTTGATTTAGGTCATGAAGTTGTCGTCCAGACCAGCTGTAGGTTGACGAAAAATCTAGAAAAGTCATCTCTAAAATCAGCAGGAAATTTACGGACCTCAGCATCAAACAGGGTCGCCAAGTGGTCAGACTTATCCTAACCATGAGAGGATCTCTCTTGTAAAATGGGGAGGACGCCGTGCAAATTAGCTGGATAAGACTAATGAATCAGACCCCCAGAAAGGATAATCTCCTTAAAGATCAAAAATCAGCTTTTAAGACTGATATTACTCAATCCTAGAGATTGACCTTAAAGATTAAGAATTACAAACTTATGGAATTCGATGATATCTAAACTCGAGCTTGAACGAGAAAATATTTTGATCAAAATTACAAACCGATTTGTTTTCTGAAAACCCATTTTCAATGCGTTCATTACCATTGAACGTAAAATCCTAGGAATTCACCTGGAATTCATTAAGTCACCTGAACCAAATCGGGTGTCAACCGTAAGAACGGTGGTTGCATAGCATGGTCAAAGACAGGACCTTGTGCCAGACTAGAAAAATCATAAGGGTGAGCTTTACTATTGCTCCTACAAAGGATAGTAATTGCATCCGACACGTTATAGACCATAATTAAAAGCATGTCAGGGGACATTGCCTTAACAGTTGCTTGTTCAACGCTTTCCTTTACAACCGGACTGTAGTTTATCGAAAGGTAATATACGGAACAAGTATACTGGACGTGTTGCTTTCCTAATACAAGGTTAGCAAGTGGGTGACACAAAACCACAAGTTTTGAGCTAAAATTTTCAAATCTGAAACCCACCAAACCCACAAAAACAATTTGCAAACACCGGTGAAGGGTTATTCCGAAAAACTTATCTAGGGTAAAAGCTAGATTTAATTTTCAAAAGATCAAATATTTTCATAAAAATCCTATTTCTTTAAGGATCTAAATTTTTATAAGTCATGTGGGACTGTAAACCACATCGTTACTACCATTTTTTATACCGCCGTATAGAAATCACTGATGTACAAAGTGTGAAGAATAAAGAAGTGATTCTAGTATTTCAAGACTATATTGCTTGAGGACAAGCAACGCTCAAGTGTGGGAATATTTGATAATGCTAAAAACGAACATATATTTCATAGCATTATCCCTCAAGAAAGACAAGCTTTTAGTTGCAATTGTTCTATTTACAAGTGATATTCGTTTAAATAATAAAAGGTGAAGACAAAAGACAGATTCGACGAATTGAAGACGTAAAAGACCAAAAAGCTCAAAAGTACAAAACACAATCAAAGTAGTTCCAATTATTGATAAGAAACGTCTCAAAATTACAAGAGTACAAGAAGAAAAATACAAAGTACAAGATATTAAATTGTACGCAAGGACGTTCAAAAATCTGGAACCGGGACCAGAGTCAACTCTCAACGCTCGACGCAACGGACTAAAAATTACAAGTCAACTATGCACATAAATATAATATAATATATAAATAATTCTTAAAATTATTTATATATTATATATATTTAATTAAAACCGTCGGCAGAAGAAAACAACAACATGTGAGCCTCCCCAGCTGGCTATGCGATCGCATGGCCTTGAAGAGCAAAGCTCATGCGATCGCATGAGCCCCTTTTTCAGCTCACAGGCCTATAAATTTCGAGCTTTGGTTCATCATAATCCATCAACCTATCTCTCTATCTATATCATACGATATATATATATATATATATATATATATATATATATATATATATATATATATATATATATATATTATATTTTAATTTTAATTTTAATTTTAATTCTAATAATAAGGGTATGTTAGCGAATGTTGTAAGGGTGTAAGTCGAAATTCTGTCCGTGTAACGCTACGCTATTTTTAATCATTGTAAGTTATGTTCAACCTTTTTAATTTAATGTCTCGTAGCTAAGTTATTATTATGCTTATTTAAAACGAAGTAATCATGATGTTGGGCTAAATATTTAAATTTGGGTAATTGGGCTTTGTACCATAATTGGAGTTTGGACAAAAGAACGACACTTGTAGGATATTAGACTATGGGCTATTAATGGGCTTTATATATTTGTTTAACTAAATGATAGTTTGTTAATTTTAATATAAAGATTTACAATTGGACATACCTATAAATAACCATATACACTCGATCGGACACGATGGGCGGGGTATTTATATGTACGAATAATCGTTCATTTAACCGGACACGGGAATAGATTAATAGTCTATGGAATTATTAAAACAGGGGTGAAATTATGTACAAGGACACTTGGCATAATTGATAACAAAGTATTAAAACCTTGGGTTACACGCAGTCGATATCCTGGTGTAATTATTAAACAAAGTAATAAAACCTTGTTACAGTTTAAGTCCCCAATTAGTTGGAATATTTAACTTCCGGTATAAGGATAATTTGACGAGGACACTCGCACTTTAAATTTATGACCGATGGACTGTTATGGACAAAAACCAGACGGACATATTAAATAATCCAGGATAAAGGACAATTAACCCATGGGCATAAAACTAAAATCAACACGTCAAACATCATGATTACGGAAGTTTAAATAAGCATAATTCCTTTATTTTCATATTTAATTGCACTTCTAATTATCACATTTTTATTTATTGTCATTGTATTTAATTGCACTTTTAATTATCGCACTTTTTAATTATCGTACTTTTTAATTATCGCACTTTTATTTATCGTAATTTCATTATCGTTATTTATTTTACGCTTTAAATTAAGTCTTTTATTTATTTAAAATTTTACATTAGGTTTTAACTGCGACTAAAGTTTTAAAATCGACAAACCGGTCATTAAACGGTAAAAAACCCCCTTTTATAATAATAATATTACTTATATATATATTTGTATTTTTATAAATTTAAAACTAATATAGCGTTAAGCTTTGTTTAAAAGATTTTCCTGTGGAACGAACCGGACTTACTAAAAACTACACTACTGTACGATTAGGTACACTGCCTATAAGTGTTGTAGCAAGATTTAGGTATATCCATTGTATAAATAAATAAATATCTTGTGTAAAATTGTATCATATTTAATAATATTTCACAGTAAAATATAAGCTATTTACTAGTACACCTCGCACACATCACTTTTATTTAGGTTGAAAACCTAAATTAGTTCAGTTCACGTGGTATTTGATGACTGAAATTTTCTGTTTTGCTAAAATAGTTTATTTTAGTTTATATTTCAGAGTGATGATCCTCGAAATTGACCTCTAGATAGGAACTCACATTGAATAAATGTGTTGTATGTTCCTGAGATTCGTAAGGAATCAGGTGTCCGGGTGGTTGTTGAACAACTTTGGCGTTAAAAAAAATTAAAAAAAATTGGAATGTATGTTCAAAAGGTCATGTTGACCAAGAGTGAATGTATGTTTAAAAAGGTTATGCCTTTTAAATGTGAAACTTGTGTTGTAGCCAAATTAATGAGATCATCTTCGGTTGAACGAATAACCGAAACCCTTGATATGGTCCACGCCGATGTGTGTGATTTGAAATCCATTCCAACAAGGAATGGTAACAAGTGCTTCATTATGTTTATCGGTGATAACACGAAGTATTGTTATTTTTACTTGTTGAAAAGAAAAGTTGAAGCAATTGATAAGTTTATTGCTTATAAAGAACGAAGTTGAGAATCAACTTGAACGGAAAATCAAGGTTGTTCAATCAAGGTTGTTCGTAGTGAAAGAGGTGGTGAATATGTCACTCCTTTGCTGAATGGCATTAGACATGAATGCATTGCACCTTACTCACTCCAATCGAATGTGACTATTGAACAAAAGAATTAACCTTGAAAGAAATGGCGAATGCCATGTTGGTAAGTTCTGGTGTAAGCCAGTAAATGTGGGGGGATGTCATCCTATTGATAAACGATCTTTTAAATAAGATACCCCAAAAGAAAAGGGATGAAACCCCATACGATTTATGGTGGAAAAGAAAACCATCCTATGAATACCTCAAATTGTGGGGGTGCCTAGCAATGTTAGTTGTTCCATTACCTAAGGCACAAAAGATAGGTTCAAAGACTGTTGATTGCATATTTATCGAATATGTTGAATACAGATATAGCTTCCTTGTGTGTGAATCCAATATTCTGAATACAGACAAGGGTCTGAAAATGGAATCGAGAAAAGTTTCATTCTTTTGAAAATGTATTTTCATGCATTACAAAGGAATGTAGAAGTTCGTCTAAAATAGACGATGAAGGTGTTGAAGATGAGACACCTAATGAACTAGTTCAAGAGGAACTAGTATAATTAAAGGAACTTCCTCGATACATGGCATACACATTATGCTTATAGAGGAACTAAAACCGAATGTATAAAAGATATACATGATATATGAGACCCTCTTAAATTGTATATTTAAGACGATGAATATGTATATGAAGTCGATTTTGTCATGATACAAGGGATATGGTATGACATTCTTGTGAGAAAAGCTATGGAGAATAGGAATTATGCGTCTTCTATTCTCATGCTTTGGACTTGAAGTCTATGGAATATTAGACTTAGACTTGTTAATAATGATCATCTGCAAAGATCAACTAACAATTAAAATTGTGTTGAATTAATTTCAAGACAAATTCACGTCCATTCAGTAATAGAAGGATTTTGGATCTGGTATATTGTGAAATCAGATTTGTGAATATCATTGACGATAGAATTTATTCACATTTTAGGTGAATTATGATATTGAAGATTATTATAAGTATAAAGATGTAAATCTTTATTATCATATCATCTTAAGATTTTGAATTGCCTAATCAGAATTCATATGTGGAAATATAATTTGAGTGCGAGAACTTTGTTAAGTTTTCTAAATTTGACGTCTCTAGGTCAAACCTAGAATATGACTAAGAATTGCTCAAAGGTGCTAAAATATGGATCACAAAAGATGTAATCTTATGTGTGAGCATTTGAACGCTTCATTGATTAGAATCATATTAAATATATATGATTATGATATCAAGTAGCAAGACATGTGGGGGAAGCTTTGAGAGGATAAACAGTAACTCTAGTTAGTTGTGTAAAATGAACACAATAGCTTGAAAATGTGGGGTGTCTTGTCTTTTGATATCAAGAACATGATTCATGATAACGCGTTCTAATATATCTAATGAGTTGTACTAGATCTGACTTAGCATATGCGTAAGGAAGCTAAGTGGATAAAAGTGTTGTAACGACCCTGGATTTTCCAACGTTTATTTATTAATAATAATTATTATTAATACTTGTGATTAAACGAATGTATGTTAATACATTTACTTGATGTCATGATTGCCCGAACTTGACTTTAATTGCCCGAAACATCTTTGTGACACACGAAACTTACACGAATAATATTTTCACATATTATTTACATTCATGATTAGTTTTATTAATCATTTTAATTAACTATGGTTATTAGTTAGTTACTTGGGCTTTAATTGGATTTAATTGTTAATTACTTGGAACTTGGGCTTTATTTTTGTACATCGGCTTATAAGCGCACTCTACTTATATTTATGGATTAACTAGGAGCCTTTTTACTACAACAAGTCCATTAAGGGTTAAGAACTAGCTAGTTAAGAGACTTGGAATATAGTTACTCCATAATCCCCATGTAAACCATTCTTTTATCCAACTTTTGAAGGCTTTACCTTGCATTACCTTGTGAACTTCTTCCCTCCCCTTTGTGACTGCTGAAACCGACGACCATATGGCCCTTAGATGGGGTTTTGACCTCATTTTCTCATTACTCTTACACTTGCATTCCTCTCTCAAAAACACACACACAATACTTGCTACTTTCTTTCTCTCTTTTCCTCTCATCTAGTAAGCAACTTGAACTTGTTCTTCTTCTTCTTTTCTCTACAAAAACCGTAGCCTAAGGGCTCTTTATCATCATCATTCTTTGATTGTTATAATCTTTTGTTAGTTGTAGTTGTTACTTGATTATTGTTACTTACTTACTAGTTGTTATCTTTCTTTACTTACATGCTTTCAAGAATCAAACTTGGTAGTTTATTCTTCATTCTTTTCTTGTATTTACAAAAACAAACAAGAACATAAACTCTCTAGTTTATGTTCTACACTTAAAGTATCAAAAGATTGTAAGTTCATGTGTTGAAATCATACTTGTAGTTCTTGAAGTAAACTTAAAGTTTACTTTACTTAAAGATCAAACTTTGGTTGAATCTTTAAAAGTATGAAAAACCATGAACCTTTTACTTATTTACTTAGTTTATCTCTTTATATCATGCACTTTAATTTCATGTTTGTTAGTTAAATGGTCAAGTACTACAAGTTAATCTTGATCTCATTAATCTTGAACTAAAAGTTAACTTGAAAGTTCAAGAACACATAACTAAGCTTTCTTTAACTATAACTTTGTACACTTATGCTTGATCTAGGCTTTTGAGTCTTGGATCTTCAAGATCTAACTAAGAACTATGTTCTACTACTTAAGATCTTGATTTCATAAGTTTACTTCAAGTTTGTAACTTATTATTAGTTTTAAAGTTCATGTAAGTGTTAGATCTAAGACCTTGATGTAGCTTTGGTTCATCAAACTTCATACAACTCTTAAGTGAGTTGTGCTACGTATCTTGGACTTGCACAAGTGTTATGATGGTGAAACCTTGGTAAATATGATGCAAACACATCAATGAGTTGTACACTTGAAGCTATAGGCATCAAGGATGAGAACCATGATGAACATCAAGCACCAAACTCACCGGAACCCATTATTTTTCTGCTTTCTGTCTTCTACCTACTGTTTTCTGATTTCTGTAACAGACCAGAACACCTGGGCTGTTGTGATTATGATTTTCAAATATCTCTGTTCGAGTAGATAACTTTTCATATAGGACTCGTCTTAATCCGAATTACGGTTTAGGATTTATGGCCCTCCGATCGTCACTATGTCCTCTTAACGTTGTGCAGAAATTTCTGACCTACTCGCACTTAGACCGTCGCCACGGTCAAAAGAAGACGAGTTTGCTTCTGTAAATTTTACCACACTTAAAGGACTCATATACGGAGCCATGGCCACTGGTCTCACCTTAATTCAGTAAGGGTATAGGCCGTGGTGACTGATCAAAGTCAGCCTTTGTTTTAAACTACTTTCATAAACGAAACTTACTTTACCCCTTTTGTTAAATGATGAATGATGATGACCCTTAAGACCTTATTTACATACTTTTAAACCTATTCGGACAATTTACTGACTTATTACTATTTGACTTAGCTTGAGGACCCGTTCGGACAACCTTCATTACTTGCTTACTTTCCGAGTCATACTTTACCGCTACTTTATCATTGTGAGTTATAGCATTCCCTTTTTACTTTAACTTATTTTGGGAACTGAGAATACATGCGGATTTTATGTTTTACATACTAGGCACGAGTACTTAAACTTATATATGTGTGGGTTATACAACGGCATAAACATTCCCTTTAGCTCGGTAACGTTTAATCATTGGTTTTTGAACCGTGAACGCGAATCTTAGATATGGATCCATAGGGTTTGACATCCCCACTCGGGCTAGTAGCGCTAGCATTTAACGAGTGTTTAATACTTCGTAGACATACGCACTTGCCAAGTGTACTTTCAGGGGGTATAAACGTTAAGTTAGTTACCAAGTGCCCACGGTTAACATATACTTTATCATACTGTTTTGAAACGCTCTTTGTAGCACTGAAATCTCGTGGCCTACCTTACATACTGTTATACTTAAACTATAGCTCACCAACCTTTGTGTTGACGTTTTTAAGCATGTTTTTCTCAGGTGCTTAAGGTTATTTGCTTCGGCTGTCGTGCTAGTCTTGCCGTAGACACCCGCTGCTCTAGTGTTATCACCGCATGAACTGTTTATCTTGCATTCAAACTTTAATACATTTGAAACTATGTTTTGTAATGACCTAAGGGTCACATACATTTATTCATGCTTGCTATTCGTAGAAGCATATTGTTGGTGTAAAACATTTGATGTCGGTTATGACGTCACCTTTTTATCGTGAATGCAACTTCTTTTATTACAGCATATAGTACTTAACCTTGTAATGATCCTGTTGTTGATGATTCGTACACGATGGTTTTGTACGGGGCATCACATTTGGTATTAGAGCATTGGTTGTAGGGAATTAGGTTGCATTAGTGAGTCTAAGACCGACCCGAGTAGGATTCACTAATAGGACTAATCTACAACTTGCTAGTTTACTTGTTTCCGCTGAACATGCTACATGCTGCTGTTCACTTTTACTGCTATATGCCGTATGCTATTACATGATTTCACTACTATATGATATTACTTGCTTTCGATTTCATGCTACTTTCATACGACTTGCTGTTATTGCCATGCTATTTACTGTTATACATGATTTAAACCGTTGGCCTAATACGTGCTTGCTTTATGACTTACTGACATGGAAAATTTATTTTTCCTTGTTCAGATGTCGGATGTTCCACCTGCTATCGTTTTGGGCAGTTTAGAATCTTCAGCTACCCCACCTACCACCGTTACCGATCCACCGATCCCGATACGCACGAGTGACCCCGGCGCTTCATCTTCCGGGACTAGCAGCCAGTCGCCTGCACCAGTGGCTACTATCGACGGACACGTAGACCCTGCGAAGATTCCAGCTCCGTCTGCTCCCGGACCCTCGGAGTCACAGCCCCGCATCGGTGGTGTTGTGATTCCCGTGGAGTTCGGGGAAGGGCCATTTCGTAACCATATGCGCATGCCGTGCCGACGCGTTCCTAATGGACGTTTAGTGCTGATTCCGCCAGGCCGATACAGACAGATGATGGCCGCTCATGGACGACCAGTTCAGCCACCCGTGTCACCACCACATGATTCTGATGATCCTTCATTCGATGACTCCTCTACAGATGACTCCAGTGACTCCGACGAAGAGAACCTTGATGACGTACCTATACAGGCACCTTCCACCCCACCGAAGAACTGGTACCGTCCTGATGGCACCGTCATTCCAGGGGTGAATGGAGGTCGTGCTTTCACTGACGCTTTTAGTCGGCGTCGGAGGGTTACTGCCTGTAAGCGGCTTGTGCCGTACCCTGCCGACCCACTCATACGTAAGGCACCTCGTTACGTGCTGACTATTTCTGGAGCCGGAACGTCTGCACCTCGTTTCGTGAGGTCTGCACCACCCGCACCCCCGGCACCACCTGCACCGCCAGCACCACCTGCCCCACCATCTCCCACTGTCGAGGAATTGACAAGGGAGGTGGAGATCCTCCGAGCTCGGGTAGCTGAGCTTGAGGAGCAGATGTCTCAGGTTATGGACATCCTTCACCCACCTCCACCGTAGGACTTTTGTATTTAGATTTCATTATGTAATCTAGTTGTAGTTTATTGTATTACTCATGTATTGTACGGACTTATTCAGATGTATGAAACTTATTATTATTAATGAATGGAACTTTGCGTTATTTAATCTTTGCACGATGTTCTATTTACATTACTGTACGATGATTCTGTAGTATTTGTACCTAGATGCGTTATTTAATAACATGTGATGTTTTGATTCCATGTTGGTTACTATATACTGTATTATTACTATTTGAATACTGGATTTTGACTTGAGTCAAAATTTTTGTTTAGAACATCATGGCTAACGGTCGATCCACACCTACTGCTGCTCAAATTGAAGAGATGATCCAAGAACGTGTAGCCGCAGCCCTAGCAGAAAGAAACCTCCAAGCTCCACCGCCACCACCACCGGTTATCCCACCCGTTCGAAATGGGTGTACTTAAAAGGAATTCCAGAGCTGCAAACCACATAACTTCAGTGGAACCGAGGGACCGGTTGGTCTCACCAGATGGTTCGAGAAACTTGAATCAGTATTCCGAGTTAGCAACTGTTCGGAGGACAATAAGACCAAGTTTGCATCTTGCACGCTATCTGACGGTGCACTAACGTGGTGGAAAACGTTAGCTCAAGCGAAAGGCATTGATGAGGCGTATGCTACGCCATGGGAGGAATTCAAAGCGACTATGATTGATGAGTATTGTCCGAGAACCGAAATCCAAAAGATGGAAATGGAATTCATGCAGTTAAAGGCCGTTGGGAACGACCTTGATAGTTACAACAGGAGATTTTTTGAACTAGCCCTGATGTGTCCGACAATGGTCACCCCAGAATTCAAATGAATGGAAAGGTACTTCTGGGGACTCCCTAAGAGCATTAAGGGAAATGTTACCTCGTCCAAGCCACCGAATGTTCCCGAAGCGATGCGCATGGCGCATACTTTGATGAATCAAATAACCATCGATGAACCGGAGAAAACTAAGTCTGAAGCGGGTACTAATGAGAAACGCAAATGGGATAACAACAACAACAACAACAACAACAGGGGAAGGAACTATGATCAAAACTCGGTAAAACGACATGAGGGTTTCAGAGGAAACAACAATGGTGGAAACCCCAACCCCAACAACAACATCAACTCCAACCCCAACTACAAGGGAACCTTACCACAATGCAAGAGGTGTTATAAACACCACACTGGGTATTACAATGTTGTCTGCGAGAAGTGTCAACGGGCTGGGCATATCGGGAAAGACTGCAAGGTCACCACTTTGAATGGGAAGCCGAACACCAATGGACCGAAGAAGTGCTACGAATGCGGACAGACGGGCCATTTCAGAAATGCGTGCCCAAATAAGCAAAAAGACGGCGGACCACCCCGTGGTAGAGCTTTTAATGTTAATGCAAGGGATGCACGCGATAACCCCGACTTGGTGACAGGTATATTCAAAATCAACAATCTTTTAGCTTCTGTCTTGTTTGATACTGGTGCGGATAGAAGTTATGTATGTAGACATTTTTGCGATAAGATTAATTGGTCATTAGTCCCGTTAAAAGAGAGTATGCTTGTCGAGGTCGCCAATGGAAAACTTGAAAAGGTTGACCATATTAGTCGTGGAGCTATTATCAACATAGCTGGTGCAGATTTCGAAATTGATTTGATACCTATCAAACTAGGAAGTTTTGACGTGATCGTTGGTATGGATTGGTTGAGTAAGATAAGGGCCGATATTATCTGTGGAGATAAAGCATTTCGCATACCACAAGGAGATGGCGAACCACTGGTTATCTATGGAGAGAGATGTACCTCGAAGTTGAACTTCATTAGTTGCGTGAAAGTGCAAAAGATTATGAAGAAGGGACGTTTTGCTGTCCTAGCACATGTGAAAGCGGTAGAAACTAAGGTGAAGAGCGTGAACGACGTTCGAATTGTGAACGAATTTTCCGATGTCTTCCCAGAGGAATTGCCTGGATTGCCGCTGCAAAGAGCAGTAGAGTTTCAGATTGATTTAGTTCCAGGAGCTGCACCTATAGCTCGCGCACCTTATAGACTCGCACCTTCCGAGATGCAAGAATTACAGAGTCAACTACAAGAGCTGTTAGATCGTGGAGTTATCCAACCAAGTTTCTCGCCTTGGGGTGAACCTGTGTTATTTGTGAAGAAGAAGGATGGATCCTTCCGTATGTGTATCGACTACCGTGAACTCAACAAATTGACAATCAAGAATCGGTATCCTCTGCCCATAATTGACGATCTTTTTGATCAACTACAAGGATTGAGTGTCTACTCAAAGATTGATTTGCGATCCGATTATCACCAGTTGAGGGTGAAGGAAAGTGACGTGATGAAAACTGCGTTCAGAACTCGTTATGGTCATTATGAGTTTCTTGTGATGCCATTCGGGTTGACAAATGCACCTGCCGTGTTCATGGACCTCATGAATCGTGTCTGCAAGCCGTACTTGGATAAGTTTGTTATCGTCTTCATAGATGATATCCTCATCTACTCTAAGAGCGAAGAAGAGCATGAACAACACCTTCGACTAGTGCTTGAACTCTTGTGACAAGAGCAACTTTACGCCAAATTCTCCAAGTGTGAATTTTGGTTGAAGGAAGTTCAATTTCTGGGTCATGTTGTGAGCGACCAGGGTATCAAAGTAGATCCCACCAAGATTGAAGCCATCAGCAAGTGGGAGACCCCCACTACTCCAACTCACATTCGCCAATTTCTAGGTCTCGCCGGTTACTACCAAAGGTTCATTGAAGGATTTTCTCTGATTGCGCGTCCTTTGACCGCACTGACTCACAAGGCCAAGAAGTTCATTTGGAAACCCGCACACGAATCAGCATTCCAAACTTTAAAGAAGAAGTTAACCTCCGCACCTATCCTATCACTTCCTGAGGGCAGTGACGACTTTGTTGTTTATTGTGATGCATCGAAAAGTGGTTTTGGTTGTGTACTGATGCAACGATCAAAGGTTATTTCCTATGCCTCCCGCCAATTGAAGATTCACGAGCGGAACTACACTACTCATGATCTTGAACTTGGAGCCATTGTCTTTGCGCTTAAACTGTGGAGACATTATTTGTATGGAACTAAGAGCACTATCTTCACCGATCACAAGAGTCTCCAACATATATTCGACTAGAAGCAACTGAATATGAGACAGCATCGATGGATCGAGACGCTAAACGACTACGATTGTGAACTTCGTTATCACCCTGGCAAGGCCAATGTTGTAGCTGACGCTTTAAGTCGAAAGGAGAGGACGTCACCTCTTCGTGTTAGGGCTCTGAACATCACCATCCATTCGAACCTCAACAGCCAGATCAGAGTAGCCCAAGATGAGGCTCTCAAGGAGGAGAATATAACTCATGAACATTTGAACATACTTGTCTCTCGATTCGAGGTTATGGAGTCTGGACTCCGATGTTATGCCGGAAGAATTTGGGTACCTTATTATGGAGATCTACGAAACCTGATACTTGATGAAGCACACAAATCGAGGTATTCGATTCACCCCGGAGCGGGCACGATGTACCACGACCTTAAAGAACAGTATTGGTGGCCGAATCTTAAGAAGGACGTTGCGACTTATGTTGGTAAGTGTTTGACTTGCTCGAAGGTTAAAGTCGAGCATCAGAGGCCCTCTGGATTGCTTCAATAACCAGAAATCCCACAATGGAAGTGGGAACGGATAACAATGGATTTCATCACCAAGCTGCCGAAGACGGTGGGAGAATACGATACTATTTGGGTTATTGTTGACCGCCTTACCAAATCTGCACACTTTCTAGCGATGAAGGAAACAGATACGATGGAAAGACTTGCTCAACTATACATCAAGGAGGTTGTATCTCGTCATGGTGTACCTTTATCGATCATCTCAGATCGCGATCCCCGTTTTGCTTCTAGATTCTGGCGTTCTTTGCTATAAGCCATGGGAACTCGTCTTGACATGAGTACTGCTTATCACCCTCAGACCGACGGGCAAAGTGAACGAACGATTCAGACGTTGGAAGACATGTTGCGTGCATGTGTCATTGATTTTGGAAAGGCCTGGGAAAGACATTTTCCATTAGCTGAATTCTCGTACAACAGCAGTTATCACTCAAGCATTAATGCTGCACCTTTTGAAGCATTGTATGGCCGCAAGTGCCGATCTCCTATTTGTTGGGCCGAAGTAGGCGAAAAGCAAATCACCGAACCCGAGGTAGTCCACGAAACCACGGAGAAGATTGCTCAGATTCAAGCTAGACTTATAACTGCCCGCGATCGTCAAAAGAGTTATGCCGATCTTAAACGTAAAGACTTTGAATTCAACGTTGGTGATCGTGTAATGTTGAAGGTTGCACCTTGGAAAGGTGTGATCCGTTTTGGAAAACGTGAAAAGTTAAACCCACGATACATTGGTCCTTTTGAAATCTTGGAACGTGTTGGACCCGTTGCTTACCGTTTGGATCTACCAGCACAATTGAGCTCAGTTCATCCTACCTTCTACGTGTCAAACTTAAAGAAGTGTCTCGCTGTACCAGAACTTATCATACCACTTGAAGAACTAACTATTGATGAAAAACTCCACTTTGTGGAAGAACCAGTTGAGATTATGGATCGTGAGATCAAAACTTTGAAACGCAACAAGATTCCGATTGTTCGAGTACGATGGAATGCCAAACGAGGACCTGAGTTTACTTGGGAGCGAGAGGATCAAATGATGCGGAAGTATCCTCACCTTTTCCCGACTCCTCCATCTACCTCAGCTTAAATTTCGGGACGAAATTTTCTTTAACAGGTGGGTAATGTAATGACCCTGGATTTTCCAACGTTTATTTATTAATAATAATTATTATTAATACTTGTGATTAAACGAATGTATGTTAATACATTTACTTGATGTCATGATTGCCCGAACTTGACTTTAATTGCCAGAAACGTCTTTGTGACACACGAAACTTACACGAATAATATTTTCACATATTATTTACATTCATGATTAGTTTTATTAATTATTTTAATTAACTATGGTTATTAGTTAGTTACTTGGGCTTTAATTGGATTTAATTGTTAATTACTTGGAACTTGGGCTTTATTTTTATACATGGGCTTATAAGCCCACCCTACTTATATTTATGGATTAACTAGGAGCCTTTTTACTACAACAAGTCCATTAAGGGTTAAGAACTAGCTAGTTAAGAGACTTGGAATATAGTTACTCCATAATCCCCATGTAAACCATTCTTTTATCCAACTTTTGAAGGCTTTACCTTGCATTACCTTGTGAACTTCTTCCCTCCCCTTTGTGGCTGCTAAAACCGACGGCCATATGGCCCTTAGATGGGGTTTTGACTTCATTTTCTCATTACTCTTACACTTGCATTCCTCTCTCAAAAACACACACACAATACTTGCTACTTTCTTTCTCTCTTTTCCTCTCATCTAGTAAGCAACTTGAACTTGTTCTTCTTCTTCTTCTTTTCTCTACAAAAACCGTAGCCTAAGGGCTCTTTATCATCATCATTCTTTGATTGTTATAATCTTTTGTTAGTTGTAGTTGTTACTTGATTATTGTTACTTACTTACTAGTTGTTATCTTTCTTTACTTACATGCTTTCAAGAATCAAACTTGGTAGTTTATTCTTCATTCTTTTCTTGTATTTACAAGAACAAACAAGAACATAAACTCTCTAGTTTATGTTCTACACTTAAAGTATCAAACGATTGTAAGTTCATGTGTTGAAATCATACTTGTAGTTCTTGAAGTAAACTTAAAGTTTACTTTACTTAAAGATCAAACTTTGGTTGAATCTTTAAAAGTATGAACAACCATGAACCTTTTACTTATTTACTTAGTTTATCTCTTTATATCATGCACTTTAATTTCATGTTTGTTAGTTAAATGGTCAAGTACTACAAGTTAGTCTTGATCTCATTAATCTTGAACTAAAAGTTAACTTGAAAGTTCAAGAACACATAAATAAGCTTTCTTTAACTATAACTTTGTACACTTATGCTTGATCTAGGCTTTTGAATCTTGGATCTTCAAGATCTAATTAAGAACTATGTTCTACTACTTAAGATCTTGATTTCATAAGTTTACTTCAAGTTTGTAACTTATTATTAGTTTTAAAGTTCATGTAAGTGTTAGATCTAAGACCTTGATGTAACTTTGGTTCATCAAACTTCATACAACTCTTAAGTGAGTTGTGCTACGTGTCTTGGACTTGCACAAGTGTTATGATGGTGAAACCTTGGTAAAGATGATGCAAACAAATCAATGAGTTGTACACTTGAAGCTATAGGCATCAAGGATGAGAACCATGATGAACATCAAGCACCAAACTCACCGGAACCCATTATTTTTCTGCTTTCTGTCTTCTACCTACTGTTTTCTGATTTCTGTAACAGACCAGTAGACCTGGGCTGTTGTGATTATGATTTTCAAATAGCTCTGTTCGAGTATATAACTTTTCATATAGGACTCGTATTAATCCGAGTTACGGTTTAGGATTTATGGCCCTCCGATCGTCACTATGTCCTCTTAACTTTGTGCAGAAATTTCTGACCTACTCGCACTTAGACCGTCGCCACGGTCAAACGAAGACGAGTTTGCTTCTGTAAATTTTACCACACTTAAAGGACTCATATACGGAGCCATGGCCACTGGTCTCACCTTAATTCAGTAAGGGTATAGGCCGTGGTGACTGATCAAAGTCAGCCTTTGTTTTAAACTACTTTCATAAACGAAACTTACTTTACCCCTTTTGTTAAATGATGAATGATGATGACCCTTAAGACCTTATTTACATACTTTTAAACCTATTCGGACAATTTACTGACTTATTACTATTTGACTTAGCTTGAGGACCCGTTCGGACAACCTTCATTACTTGCTTACTTTCCGAGTCATACTTTACCGCTACTTTATCATTGTGAGTTATAGCATTCCCTTTTTACTTTAACTTATTTTGGGAACTGAGAATACATGCGGATTTTATGTTTTACATACTAGGCACGAGTACTTAAACTTATATATGTGTGGGTTATACAACGGCATAAACATTCCCTTTAGCTAGGTAACGTTTAATCATTGGTTTTTGAACCGTGAACGCGAATCTTAGATATGGATCCATAGGGTTTGACATCCCCACTCGGGCTAGTAGCGCTAGCATTTAACGAGTGTTTAATACTTCGTAGACATACGCACTTGCCAAGTGTACTTTCAGGGGGTATAAACGTTAAGTTAGTTACCAAGTGCCCACGGTTAACATATACTTTATCATACTGTTTTGAAACGCTCTTTGTAGCACTGAAATCTCGTGGCCTACCTTACATACTGTTATACTTAAACTATAGCTCACCAACCTTTGTGTTGACGTTTTTAAGCATGTTTTTCTCAGGTGCTTAAGGTTATTTGCTTCCGCTGTCGTGCTAGTCTTGCCGTAGACACCCGCTGCTCTAGTGTTATCACCGCATGAACTGTTTATCTTGCATTCAAACTTTAATACATTTGAAACTATGTTTTGTAACGACCTAAGGGTCACATACATTTATTCATGCTTGCTATTTGTAGAAGCATACTGTTGGTGTAAAACATTTGATGTCGGTTATGACGTCACCTTTTTTATCGTGAATGCAACTTCTTTTATTACAGCATATAGTACTTAACCTTGTAATGATCCTGTTGTTGATGATTCGTACACGATGGTTTTGTACGGGGCATCACAAGTGTAATCCATGTACATCTCATTAGAGTTAATATAGTAACAGATATCTTGCAGTGATCAAGGGACACTGAGATGCAAACTAGATATCTCATACGAATGATTCCAGAGCGACAAGTGGGTATGTATTCACACTTGGAGGTGCCTGCTATATCGTGGAAATCGTTTAAACAAACGGTTATTGCTAGATCCACGATGGAATCAAAATTCATCACTTTAGATAAAGCTGGTGAAGAGAGAGAATGGCTAATGCGTTGAGGATATACCAAGATGGCCTAAGCCGGTGCCGACCATATGTATACATTCTAATAGCCAATCGGTAATTGGTAGAGCTCATATTACAATGTGTAATGGTACGAATAAACATATGCGACGTAGACATAATATAGTACGACAACTAATCTCTACAAGAATTATCACTATTGACTATGTGAAGTCAAATGATAATATTGCGGATCTTCTGACAAAAGGCTTAAGTAGAGAGTTAGTGTATGAGTCGTGCGTGGGAATTGGACTGAAGCTCCTGAAAGGCTAAGTTTATATGAAGGAAAACCTAACTCAGTTGCCTGGAGATCCCAAGATCTGAGTTCAATAGGACAACCTCTTTGTATGAACTGGCGACAGTCACTATGGGGGAGATAATTACTAAACAAGCAACCCCTACACTTTTAAAGGGAGTTTTACTAATTAAGAGTAGACTTCCTAGTCCATTCTTAAAAGTGACATGTAAGAGGATAAGCCTATGGCTTTTAACGATTCAACTGAAATAACCATGCGTGGTTAATCATTAGCCATTCGGTGGTGAATCACCTATGTGAGAGAGAAGTGGGGTCGCTTCGAAAGGTACTGTTGGGGCACAATACTTGATAAGCTCTCGCAGAACCAGGCTAATGTTCATGACCAAAACGAACATAACTATGAGGACTTGACGTTGTCAGGAAGAGTCTTGCGTGAAGCGTATTGTCGCCTACACAAACGGCAGACGAGTTCAAAGACATCGTCGTCTACTCAGAGCCAGTAGACTAAGTGCGTTTTCACAAGCGAAAGTTTAAAGGGTAACACCTACTTATCGTATGCAAGATTCAACCGCTGAAACTTAATCGGAATATTGTTGTTTCTGAGATCGATCTCCATTCATGTGGGGGATTGTTGGAAAAATTTGATGAAAAGTGTGTGTTTCACCAAACTTTGGACACAAATAATTATATGATCGAGTGACATATGATAGCAACTATTTTGTGGGTTTTGTAGTCCTTGACAAGGCTTTAAAAAGAGCTAAGGGGTGTTCAAAACGGGTTAAAAGTGAATGAGATATCGAATCTCAAAGTCGCTTTGTTGGTTACAAAATCTTAAAGAATTTTTTTAAGTTTGAAATTTGTCCCACATAGGAAGTGGGATCAAACTTAATGCTATTGTTCCAACTATAAATATGAGCCTTTAGGGTTGAAAAAAAACACAACAAAAAATCATATAAGCATTCTTATATGATTAGAGTTTTCTCTCAGCCGCAATAAGGTCTCCCCGTTCCGGTTATCTTTCAGACATTTGGTCAAGTCCGGCAGTACGCTGCTTCGGACCGGTGTACCCTGGGAACCGACGTCGGATTTGTTTAAGGGAATTGTGTCAAACACGAGCCCGGTTCAACCTAATATGGGTTAGATCGTTTTTAACTTCTCATTTTGATTATTTATTAGCAATCTGATTATTATTTTGTGATTACATATTTAGTTATTTCAGTTTCGTATACATATTTCCTACAGGTATAACTAATTCTTGAGCTATGCGTGAATAATAAAAAGTTTATAATAATTTTTTATTTTACTTATAACAGAGACGAAATGATATAATTAGAAGACTCAAGAATGAGCTAGGGAAAATTTGTCACATGGTCGTCCATATATACAACATATAAGAACACAAGATGAATATTTTGAATTTTAAAACGAAAATGAGACTACCATATCTTTTAGTGCAAAACTTAAAATCCAAATTACTTTCGGAAAAGAATATAATATGAAAGCGTACCCAGATTTGAGTACTTTTAACTTGACGACAGTTTTAACAAAATATCATTCTATCGCCACATTTTCTAATAGCACGTACAAAATCTCTCAAAATGAGCAAACAATTGAAGTTGAGTTTGAGTCTTATCAAACTCGTCTTTCAGAGGAAAGAGTGTGATACTTTCAGAATACGTTAAAAAATGAAAGCATATGGATAACACTTATGGGAGATTTCAAGATGTTCCTCAAACCCACTAGTTTTCTGATTATTCCTTATGCTTACGAGCATTTATAATTTATTTGTGATTTTCAATACAAGGCCCAAAGTGGTAAGGTACACTACAGAACTTGCGATGTAAAAAAATCTGTGGAAGAAGTGTATTAGGTATCTCAAACCTTTGGAAAAAAGGTAGTCTCGAGTGGCTCTCAAGGTTGTCCAACCCAAAATCTATCGATGATACTGCAATACTCAAAACTGGAATCGGCTGAAGACTCTGTTGTTCTCATATTTTCTGCATTATCTCGTAATTATATATAGCTGTTATGGTTTTATAGTTTATAAATAATAAATAATAGGTGCAGATTTCGATATGTCATGAAGTAGTTGTTAGGTTCAAGTATTCCTTCTGTACTCTATATCTATATCTATATTCTATATCTTATTAATAATAAATCTTTTGGAGTATTTGCCTTAAAAAAAAAAAAGGTAACACTGTTGTATTAAATGCTGCGGAGTCTGGCTCAGCCACATTTCTTTTAAATATCACTATTATTTGTATTCACCTTTGAGTTTTATATTTTAAATACATATTATTTGTACTTGCATACGATACTATGTTTGATGCATTTAAAAGACGACGTTCGTATCTTAAATACATAAAATATAAAATTCAAAGGTGAATACAAGTAGAGAGGTGATACTCACATACCACTTTTTGATCCATACACTTTTTTATCATAAAACTTGCAGTTTCTAGGTTTATCTAGTGAATTGAACTTCAATTATTGTAATTAACGCGTCTTTTCACCCTGTTGGTGATGCCTATAGATGCACAAACCGGATAAAAAACCGGATTCGGACAAAAAAAATCGGATTTTTTTGTCCGGATTTTTCGGAACCGGTTCCGGATCCGGTTCCGGTTCTCGGCGTCGGATTTTTTTCGGATTTTTTTCCGGAACCGGTTCTTTTTCGGATCTCGATCGGATTTTTTCGGATTTTTCTTGGACTAGGATTCGATTTTGCGAATTATATTTTTACCGGATATATTTTTTTTAACGTTTGACAACAATAATATAATCGGTATAAAGAAAAGTTATAATGCTCAAGTGCTCAACACAATAGATAATATAAATAACAATATTCGAACAATACAATTATATAAATAATACTTTTATTCGAACGGTACAATAATAAAAATAAAAACACTTTTATTCGAACAATACAATTATAATTAATACATTTCGAGCTTCGGCATGGCCATCATCCAATAATGTATTAAGACTAAAGTATATCGAGCTTCGGCATGGCCATCACCCGTTATACTTTAGTCGTCAAATGACCCAAATGTGTTATCTTGTTGAGCGCGTTGAGGATGGTGCCTTCGATCGTAGTCTTCAAAAGCGGGGTCATCAACTAGAGAAAGGTAAGCTTGTTGGTAACCCGATACATTCATTTCGGTTTGGTCCATATCAAACGGTTCATAGTCACCTTCATCCACTTCGTTTAGTTCATTGTCGGAATTCTCTTCGGTTGTTGTAGGTCATAATCCCGCTAAATTTTCTTCATACTCTATACATTCTTCAATGTCGTTATATAACGGACCTTCTAATGAAGTTTGATCTTGTATCCTATCTACCCCATCCAAATAATCTTTCAAACATACACATACTTTCACAGCTTGGGGGGTAAGTCTTGACCTTCTTTCCGATATAATTCGATCACTCAAAGAAAAGGCCGATTCGGAAGCTACGGTTGAAGCTTGAACGGTAAATAAGTCACGAGCCATAATGCTTAATATTGGATATGTGTCTTGTTTTGTTTCCCACCATTTTAAAATGTCAAGGTTGTTAAATTGTTCTTCACTCATGTTTAGTGCAAAGTTTGCCATCTTATAATTTCTCAACTCGCTTGTGGGTGCCGATGTTCGTGCGCGTTTGGAAGCGTCTTCACGTACCAAGTTAAAATGAACTTATTTTGAGGTCTCGGCTCCTTCGAGAAGATGATCCGGGTTGGTCAACAATTGGGTTTGATTGTCGACCATATTTTGTTGCATAAATACCAAACATATTCTCAAAAACATCATTAAAAGCGTGTACTTGGTTCAAAAGATAGTTGGGTTCGTCATCGAAAACACCATGCACACAATCAAAGTTGGTATATATTGTTGTCATCAATCGTTCAACCCCATTAAAATTTAATCGTGGGTCAAGTGCGGCCGCACATAAAAATACCTTCGGTATCTCTCCAAAATATTTTTTTAGTTTTTTTCTTATATGAAAAATCGCTTGTCTAAAAATAACATTATTTGAGTTCGCAAATTCGCATATTTTTTCCGTCATTATATAAAATTGTTCTAAAACTAGTACGCTAGTTGGGTAATAAACACCCGATAACATTGTTGATGCCTCTTTAAAAACTTGTAAAAAACTTGTTAATGATTCCAAGTCATCCCATTCGTCGTCACTAATTGGTTCGGAAAATCCCTTTCTAAGTAGTTTTCTATTAAAAGCGATTAACGTTTCTTTTTGACGTAAAATATTTTCGAACATTAAACAAGTAGAATTCCATCTTGTATTATTATCAAAATAAGGACCTAACTAAGTGCCATGACAATCTTTAACAAAAGCCTTATAGTTATGATGTCGTGCGTTGCTCGTACGATAAATCGTTACTAATAATCTTCTAAAATTTTCTTTTAATGAAGAACAAAAAGTTAAACAATCTTGAACTCCCAAGTTTATAATATGAGCAACACAACGCGTATGAATAAATGCACCATTTAAAATCGGTCTAAGTGCAATTTTTAACTCACTCATGGCCGCATCATTATTAGATGCATTATCTAGCGAAATTGTAAAAACTTTATCGATTAAATTATATTCTTCTAAAGTGTCTTGTAACGCTTTTTTATATTATTACCGTTATGTGGATAACCAGATATTTTAAAATCGATAACACGTTTCATTAAAAGCCACGAATCGGGATTAAACCAATGAGCGTTAACGGCTAAATAAGAATTTATCGTTCCATGTGGTGCGCTCCAAACATCACAAGTTATAGAAACCCTATGTTTATATATTCGAAAACCTTCAATTATTTCAGTTTTAGCTTTTTTCCATAATTTAAAGGCGTCACGTCTTAAGGTAGAACGACTTACATTGCTATATCGCGGTTGTAGTCGATTCCGAATTAGCTCCGTAAGCCTTGGATTGTCGAAGTGGTTGAAAGGAAGCGCTTGTTGAATGACAAACCTTGACAAATCTTGCCGAAGAGCTTCGGCATCGTATTCAAAAATCGAACCATTGGCCCGCATTGTTTGTTGTCTCGGGTCTTGCCTTGCACTACAACTTTTGTCAAGATGTTTTCTTAACGTTGTATTACCCGAAACACCCATGAACTTCATACATTGTGTACAACGAGCTTTTTCCGCACCATCCTTCATTACATACAACTCGAATTTGGACCAAACGTCCCCTTTTCGCTTTGTTTCTTTTTTGTAATCAATACCGGCCGTAGTGTAGCCTTGTGAAGATGTTCCAACGGAAGCGGAACCGGAAACGGAAGCTTGTGAATTATCCATTATGGGATAAGTAAGTTGACTAGAGATTAGAGAATATTTAGTGATTTAGAAAGAATTATGAGAATGTTTGTTGGTGCATTTTCAACCAAAGCATTACCATGTATTTATAATGGACTTTGTGGGGTTAAAATGGTAAAAAAAAAAAAAATAACTCAAAAAACTGCAAAAAAAGGCTGAAACTGCAAAAAAAAAAACCGCTAGTTTTTTGAAAAACCGGATCGGATCTCGGATCCGGATCCAAACCGGATCGGATCCGGATCCAAACCAGATCGGATAAAATCCGATTTATATCCGGAAAAAATCCGGTTTTCTTGAAAATCTGGATCCGGTTGGAACCGGATCGGATCTCGGATCCGGATCCGTTTTTTGCTGTGTCCGGTTCTGCTTCTGTCCGGTTCCGGATCGGGTCACCGGATCGGATCTGGATCCGGTTTTTTTTGCCCATCTATAGTGATGCCGTTTGCTTTGGTTGTTTAGCTTGGCTAGGGTTTGTTATTGGTTTATGTTATATCAGTTGTACTGTTTGATCTTCGAATCTGTTATTAATGTTATCGTTATTTTGCTATAAAAAAAAAAAGTAACTTGTATAGATCAAAACTTGTGTGTGGGTATCACATCTCATACAAATAATACAACAACAACGACAACAACAAAACTCAATACCAAATAAGTGGTGTAAGGAGAGGTGAGATGTAGACAATCCTTCCCCCATCAGAGAATAAAGACAAGTCATTTCTCCACCCAGAGTGAAAACACTCTCAAAAATAGAGAAAGTCACACACATAATATGTATTTAAAATATAAAACTCAAAGGTGAATACAAATAATAGTGAAATATTTAAAAGAAATGTAACTGAGACAGACTCCACAGCAGCCACTTTCATGGATATACTACAAGTACTCATCACACTTTCTTGGAGCGTTACAATATTACAACTATGAGAGTTCCACAATCTTTGATCGTTTTCTTCTTTGACCGTTCTCGGGCACTGCATTTGATTGATCACCGAGACTTTGACCCTTTGACTTAGAACGGGTACCTTTGCTAGTTTCATCATTGACATCAGAATCACCACAACTGTCATCATCATCACTATCTTCTGATTCGGATTCACTGCTACTAGCATCAAGAGATATGATTGGTTGAGAGCCAACAATGGCAGATTCAGCAGCAGCAACAGCCTCGGGGGTGTTTAAATCAGCAACACCCAGCATAAGATCCTGTGAGTCATTCAAGTAGACAAATTTGGTTATGAATACACCTTCAAAATATGCTAGGTGAATCTAAGATGTGACAAAGTGGACAGTTATGTAACGGGTCAACATGTCCAGCAGTCAAACTCTTTCTTCTGAGCTTATTAAACTATGGAGGTGATAAGCACGATTACAAAAACAATATAATTCTAACCAAGTAGTTGATGAATACAAAACACTCCTTGTCTTCCGAATGTTCCTCAAACTGGCTCAGGCTGTACCATCATAATAGGCTATTCAAGGGATCAGTTAATGGATCGTTGGATTGTAAACGGACCCAGGACCCAACTAATCCAGGCAGATGGACCCATATTGACCCGTTTAGTCTTTATTTTCCAAACACAAACTCTAACCCACATCTCACCACCCCTTCTATTCTCCATATCCCTATTCGTAAAAAGTAAATACCCCGTCTCTTCCCCATATGCATTTGAACTCATCCCTTATTACTTGGATAAATATTTAGCTTAGTGTCTGGATCAGATCATAGTCATGATACTATGATCTGACCCACACACAGCCCAAAGCCAAAGCTTTTGAGGCACTAACACCATGCAACTTTTAGCGCTAAAGACTTACTTATATCCAAAACTCTTTCTTACATAGGTTACCCAGTGGTCTAAGAAAAAGGACACAACCGAAAGAAAACATTATAGAACAACGAATTAAAATGACACTAAATGCTAATATAATTCAAAAGGCCAATCAAGTAACACTTCACAACTGTTTTGCAGAAAAGGTTTTTGTATAGTGCCTGTGATGAAATGCAAAGAGAGAAGTGCTCGTACATACCATTTCAATGTATTCTGACTCATCACCAGTGAGAGCTTCAATATCGTAGTTCTTGGAATTCTGGATATAAAGTTCACATTTTATAAGATGTCTACACACATGTTTAAAAACGGAAAAAGCCAACAAAAAAAAGATATACCATTGCATCTTGCTGCAATTTCTTGTTTGACTCTGCCATGGCTCCTAAAAAATCCTTCAGTTTGCCCAAAACTGAAGTAAAAAAAATAAAACATGGGCATGGCATAAAAAACAAATCTGATGAATATCCAACTAAATTCAACGAAGTCACTCGTTAAAATCGATACTCATGCCGATGACTATTAGTCTATTCATCTTTGTGTAGTTCAAAGAAAAATTCAAACATTAATTGGCCTGACTGTTCGAACAAGCCATCAAATAAGAAAAATCAAAAGATTCATTCGTTATACAAGCTACAAAGAGAGTTACAATCATGCATCGATATATCTGTAAATTATGTTCGGGTTCGCAGAGGAAACCTCCATAGCGACAACCACATCGGGTCCCCACTAGCGAGTAAAACACCTAGTGGCGAGCCCACGAGCGACGAGACCCGTAACGGGTGAATTGCACATATTGGCGCCCCCTCTAGTCAAGCGCCCAATTAATTCAATAATATCTGTAAATTATCAAATCAATAATATTTGAAAATACACTGATACAAAGGTTCCTAAACCACATATAGTGAGCAGCTAGGATATAATTATACAAACCTTAAAACAAATCTTTAACTTTAAACATACATAAACACACTCCGTAAATTGAGAAGCTAGTTATAATTTTTATAAAATAAATAACAGACATAGATACGCACGCACATACCGACTCTGTACTTACAATTGTTACAACAAATCATCAATACTAAACATAAATTATAAAGTAAAAGTAATAATTATTAATAATAATAAAACTAATAATTGTAATGAATAACCTTGACTAGGAGGAGGCGCGGCAATCGTAGGTTTAGTATGAGAAACTGAATTAGCTTTATTTTTAGCAGCTTCAAGCTTCTTTAACAAATCATCATCACTGCTTTTGCAAACAAGAAGTTTTGATTCTGTATTACAATAGAACGGTTTACTTCGATAATTTTAGGTTAGAAATCGAAATTTATCTGTGCGTGTGTGAATTTGATGAGAATACCTTTGGAAGAGGAATTAGGGACGTTGGTTTCTAGGTCGAGAAGAGCTTGACTGGTTCCGGCATTACGTGCCATGCTGCTCGATAGCCGGAACTGCAACAATCACCGCCGTGTGTTTATGTGGAAGTCCGACGTATGGGGGAGCGGCCAGGGGAACTTCGGTTTTTAGGTTTTAAGAGGGGGTTTTGTCTCTTTTTAGGTTGTGCATTTTTGTAATTTTTTTACTTTTACTAAAACGAACAAAATAATATGAAAAATACAATTTTTAATATATTATTACTGTTATATTTTAATATTACTCCATTAATTTAATTTAATTTTAATTCAAAATTTAAATAAACTGATATTATACTTACTACTCGTAGTATAAAAAGGGAAGCATCGGGAGTGGATCTAGCTTTGATTGAACACTCCGCGTGGAAGTAAAATTGTTGTTTTGAGGTTTTTATTATAATCAGGCAGTTTCAAATTTTGATGGAGTGTTATGGTGGTCAAATTTGAGTGATAAAATTTTATGGTAAGTTTTGGCTGATTTGATAAAATGTGGTTGAAAGTTAGATAAAAGAAAAATAAAATAATAATTTAGAACTAAGGTGTCAATATTTGATTGTCAAATCTCATTTTTGTCTGTAGTAGACTTAACTAACGCCCAGGGCCGGATATTGGGGCGTTCAAGCCGTGCGGTCGCACAGGGCCCAACATCTATAAGGGCCCCTAAATAATATCCTACCATTACATATATAGGCTCATTTTTACATATTTTGGTCCATTTGTTAATAAACAAATCGAAAAATCGAAAAATAAGATACATAATCAATGTCGAATACTCTGTAATCCGATATTATGCTCCAATACTCCACGTTCATGCTCCAATACTTAATTGTCGAAGCTTTGTATTATGTTATATAAGAAAAAAAAATTGTATACAAAAGGCCCACTTTTATTTTTCGAACATGGCTCATAAAATTAACGAGACGGCCCTGCTAACTCCCAAACTCGTCAATAATTGACTCCCCATGAGAAGCGTCAAATTCGTCAAAAAATTGCCTCATAGATTTGACGAGCAGATCTCACTCCCTTATGGGCTAGTCTAAGTGTTTACACTCGGAATATCGTTTTCGACGTTCCTTACGCTTTGAGCCAGAGTTTCAGATGGATTTCAGCCCATGTTCCATATAAACGTTTGGTAGTTAATATTAGGTTTGTTTAGTTCAATGGCAGCCAACGTCTATTTTGTACGCCTTATTAGTTATGTTATTAATCGATATTAATATATAGAGTCTAGTTAACTGCTAATAAAATTTCTTAAAAGAAATTTCCTTTCATTATAAAGTACATTTATTCACAACTAATAATAACACATCACAATCTCATTCCCAATCTCAAAATGCATTATTCAAGTTCTATTAGGGAGCAAAATGATGATGAAATTACTCATCAAAACGGACAATTATCAGTAGGGTTTAGGCTACAAATGGTCATATACTTTTTTGTCCTAATGTAGGCTATATATCCAGAAAAATATCAGTGTAGGCCATAAACTTTAAAAAAATGTATTAATGTAAACCAACTTAACTTGTTGACCTGATAAATAAGGTTGTTCGTTTGACTTTTTTTCCGAAACTTTGACTTTGAAATTCGGATTCGTTTCTTCGATTTAAGATCTGTAAATTTACAGATAGTTTCACGAAGAAATTTCGATCACATCTGTATTTTTACATATCGCTATAACCTCTCATATTGATCCGGTGCTCAAATCGGGCATGATTTTCGGTGAAGGATGAACTCGAGATCAAATCCATGAATTTGTTGTTGATTATCAGTGTTGATGATGTGCGAATCATCGTTTGATGTTATGATTCACTAATTTGAAGTCAATTTGTTAAGAAAATCATCCTTGATCGATGATTTTATAGATTGAGCTTCAAAAAAAAAATATCTATTTTTTTGTTCCAATATAAGCTATATACCCAAAAAAAATACTAATGTAGGTCACATACTTTCAAAAAGTGTATCGATGTAAACAAAAGGTAACATGTTTAGCCGGTAACAGGTTACCTTTTGTTTACATCGATACACGTTTTACATCGATACACATATTATTGGTCAACTAAGTATATATATGTTTTATAATGTATTATGATATTATGATTAATATCTTTATATATAATTATATTAATAATTATAATAGGTTATATTATATATATGATATATAATTTAATTAATGTTATAATAATATTAAAAAAATTTATAAAAAATGATACTTTTAATAATAATAATAAAAATATTCATTAGTAATGATAATACTAAAAATGATAGTTTCAATAATAATGATAATAATAATAATAATTCTGATAATGATAATAATAGTACTAGTAATAATAATAATAATAATAATAATAATAATAATAATAATAATAATAATAATAATAATAATAATAATAATAAAATGATAATTTTAATAAAAATGACACTTTTAATAATAATAGTAGTTTTTAATAAAGATAAGTTTAATAATAATGATAATGAAAATAACAATTTTGGTAATAATACTTAATACTTAATAATAATAATAATAATAATAATAATAATAATAATAATAATAATAATAATAATAATAATAATAATAATAATAATAATAATAATAATAATAATAATAATAATAATAATTGTATTAATGATAGCAATAATAATAATTATCTTAACAATAATAACACTAACCAATAATAATAATAATGATAACAATAATAATAATAATAATAATAATAATAATAATAATAATAATAATAATAATAATAATAATAATAATAATAATAGTAGTAATAGTATTAAAAATACTACCTCAAGTAACAAGCCTTTAAAATAAAATAAACGCCTTTGTCTGGGCTCAAACTCGCGACCTCCTGCTCCTCAACAACACTCCCTACCATCTACTCTGTCACGTTTTTCTGTTGTATCACCAACGATAATCACTATAACTCGTTTCTTGGCCCAATGAAAATAAAATAGCCCAACCAAAACACTTGTTTCACGGCCCAACAAACATAATCGTGCAAGAACTATAACTCGGCCCACCAACAATAGGAACACGGCCCAACAACAAAATTACAAAACCTAATTTAATTAAGTCCATTAAGTTTCCCAAAAGTAATTCGATGGACTGCAGTCTTCGATTATACCAACAACATAGCGGGTTATGATGGTTTATGTTTCGACTGGAAAGAAAAAAATATATGTAACTGCAGCGGTTTGTTTAGGGTTACAGTGGTGACAATCTGATTGAATGGAAACATAAATCAATTAATAGCAAAGGTTTGGAGATGGTGTTCGAAACCCAGGAACACAGAAACAATAGTGGAATAGAAGCAAAATTAATTATCAACGTTATATCTTCATAACCATATCATTGTCTTCGTTTTTCACGTCCATCATCTCGTCATCATCAGCTTTCGTTTAAAAAATAATATACAACATCTTTATACCACTTTAGTTGGCCACTAACTTCTTACTAGTCCCACACGGTGATTGATAATGTGATATGCTTAATATTTAATAACCAACTTGACAAGCAACAACCGTGTGACCTACTAACCCATATTACTCAACGTCATCATCAATATGTATCCTCACGAATTTGTTATCATTATTATGATCATATGCTTAAAAAAATATATGTAAAATGTCCCTACTAGCACACTTGTCGGCCATTTTAATTAACTTTCGGTTCCACTTGCAAATACAAATATATGTAATAAAGTAGCATTCTTTATCCAAGTTGATTACTTTAATACCATTAGTATATATCACCCATTTCCTTGCTTTAAATCGTTCGACCGAGGGAAAGAAGAAAAAAAAAATCTAACCGTAGCAAGTACAGATGTAGGGATATATGAACGTGTTTGAGTTCATTTGATTCAAACCAAATGGAATAGCAGTCAGAACGTCAAGGTGAACAAGGAATACGCGTAGCAGTTCATGGTATTTGATCGTGAGTGGTCGTGTGGTATATTATTTGGAACAGCAGTAAGACAGCATCAGTAAGTGACTTGCAAGTGGATGTATTAGTTGGGAGATGTTCTCGGTCATAAAAGAAGAAAGAAATATTATATGGCGATGGTGATGGCAAGTTATGGTTCAAACGATTCTACAAATAAGGTAGTTCAAGGTGGTTGTTTTCTTGATGAGGTTGAAACAGAAAAACATGGTTCCAAGAAGATGAAATGGGTTTTAGATGAGTGGTGGTCAAAGTAGCAGTTATGGTGGTGATTATCAATGGTTGTCGTGGTATTGGTGTGATTAGAAGGTGGTGGCTGGTTTCATGAAAGTTGAAGATAGCAACGATGGTGGTTCTCGAAAGGGAACAAGATCATAGAGTGGCGAATGGCTTGGACACAAGGTGTTGTTTTCAATCGGAATAAGAAGGCTATAACGAGGATAAAATGATGTCATTATAACTCAATTGACCCCATTTATTTTCGTTTGATATCTCAATGGTTCGTCTAGAATATTTGATCAGTGGAAGAAACAAATAACAAAAATAAAAGTTGATGGTGATCCTTAACAAATTGGTACGATCGATTTGTACTGAAATTATATTGTATTGGTAATTGATACTGACTTTTAACAAATTGGAGACAAGGACAAGAAGTAGCTACAGTTTGATGAGGATGGCAATTGAATTTTGATCTGTATCTGATTCTATATACTTTAACTTAACTTTTAGTAATTAATTTTTCTTTTTTTAATCATTAGAATACTGTTAAATAATTAGTAACAATAATAAAACTAATAATAAGGATATTAACTAACAATATCAAAATAATACAAATAATAATAATAATAATCATATTAATAACAAAAATTATAATTATAACAAAGATAATGTTAGTAATAACAATATAAATGTTAGTTCTTATAATACTGAAAATGATGATAATGAACAAATAATATTAATAATAAAGATAATGATTATAATATATATATATATATATATATATATATATATATATATATATATATATATATACTTTATATAATAATAGTAATGATACAGTTGTTAATAATGTAAGTAATGATAATAATATATCAATTATACCTTAGCTTGTAGTTACGTATAATATATTACTATTTATTATTTTATATCTACCAATTATGCAATTTAATGAATCTTTAATATTACACTATATATAATACTACTTATGTATAGAATTCATATATATCTACATTTTTATTTATACACAAATGTTCGTGAATCGTCGGGCATAGTCAATGGTCAAATGATTTAAATGTATTCATGTAAACAGTTCAAAGATTTCGAGATTAAATAAACTTTGCTTATCATGTCGAAACCATAAAAAATTAAGTTTAAATTTGATCGAAAATTTTCGGGTCGTCACACAACCGACCTACACTTCTCCTTTACGATATGTATTGGATCTACATCCGACCATAAAAGAATTTCTTGCGAATATGTTCATCATCTCTAGATTTGGTTAAAGATGATGGCGGTGGTGGTGGTTGAAGATGGCGGTGGTGGTGGGGGTTAATATGATTGCGGTGGTGGTGGTGGTGGTTGATGGTGGCGGTGGTGGGAGTTCAAGATAAGTTTGGTCTTGATTTTATAGATTTTATAGAAGTATAAAAAATTAGGGTTTTTAATTTGGGGATGATTAACAATAAGGATGAGGGTGAAAATATAAGTTAAATAATAAAGAAAAGAAATAAAATAAAAAGACTAAAGTACCCTCAAATGCTTTGCACATGACTAAACGAACGGCTGAAATAAACAGAAAGTAGACGGGAGGACGAGAGATGCAGATTTTTGATACATTAGGGACGAGGAATGCATAAAAAAAAAGAAAAAGGACATGGAGTCAAATTTGATGTAAAGTTCAGAGACGATGAATGAAATTTTGTTTACTAGTGTGAGGGTAGATGTCTTTGCCTAGAGCAAAAACCTGACCTCATAACTTGGGGATCATCTATTCTCTGTTTTTTTAGCTTTTGTATCTCATTTGATCAATAATACATTAAACTATGAGAAATCTTTTACGTCATATATTTCCGCACTATATATTGTTTATTTCTTTTGCTTAAATGACGAAACGGGTCCTAAAAGAACTTTATCTATCTTTTGGAAGGATTTTTGAAGGTTTTAGGTAAAATTTGATTTGTGTTTGGTTTACTTGAATTTAATTCGACCCTAACTTGATATTTTGATAATTCAATCCATAAATTACTAATATATGTATGTTTGGATCAATGATTTTACTAGTACTTTAATTCATTTAACCATAAGAGTGGTGACCTACTGATAAAAGATTTGCTAACAAGAGTAAAACTTCCTAGTGATCCTAAGTTCGATTTCTGTCAAGGACAAAATAAAATCATTTTATGGCCACAGAGGTTCACCCACAATGACTCTTGACTACGCGTAAAGCAAGTAGCCGCCCTGAAATTAATGGGTTCCTAAATCGCATTGAAAACTTAAGTATACAAAAAAAAAGTAACTATGTAAATTATAGAATAATCCCCGTATTATGTGGAGGGGAGGAGGGTTGTTAAGTTTAATACACCAAAAATGATAAAAATTACCCTTATAAATGACATCCGACTCAAAAGACATTTAATCTATTAAAATCATACTCGATCTCAATCTCAATATTTATAATATATTATTATAATTAAAGGGTCATTGACCCAGCAGTGTGGCTGTGACCTTTCTAACTAGGAAGTTGAGGGATCGAGTATGAACAACTTGTATATACTTCGTAAATTAATCTGTGATATTAGTGTATTTGAGTTTGCATTAAAAAAACTCATCTCATCTCACTATATATAAAAAGAAAATAGGAATTACGTCATCATTTTTTTAAAAATGAATATTTATCTTTAAATAGTTGTCAACTACACTTTTCAATCGTTGATTTGGTGATGATATTATAATATAATTGTCTCTCTCCTCATATCAACAATTGGTTTGTTTATTTGAAATTTTTTAACAAACTCTATTACTACACAACCACCACCTATCACCACCACCCACACCCAACACCACCACTCACTACCACCACCGGACAGCTGAACCACCTTCGAACCAACCGGACCACCCCGGATCACCAGACTAACGGACAATCACTAGAGCTCCACCGGAGCAATGAATCACCACCAGGCCACCACCGGATCACCACTGGACCACGGACCACCACCGGGCAACCAAACCACCACCGGACCACCAACGTACAACGTCGGACCACTCCTGAAACCACGGACCAACGGACGACCAACGGACCATCAAATCACCACCATACCACCTAACCAACAGACAACCACCAAACCACCTTCGGACCATCAGTCAACCACTTGACCAACAGACCACAACCGGGCCACTGGACCACCACCAGACCTCCACCGAACTACCAAACCACCACCTGACCAACGAACCAGCACCGGGCCACCAGACCACTAGACCACCATAATTACTCTTACTATTTATAATTATCATTTAATTTTATTTCCGTGAATTCACGAGTGTACACTATAACTTTGTAAATTGATATTTGTAAATCCAGCTTATTCACAAGTTAGTACTAGTATTTTTAATCTAACATTAATAAAGAAATGGGACTTATCTGTATGTAATGGTAATTTCAGATTTTTATTGTTTTTAATACCACACGGATCTAGGGAATAAATGTTCAATGTCTTAGATATAAGGTTGAAATACACGAGAGACGAGGTCGAGACGGTCGGGACCTTGGAGCTTCGCAACGGTCAAGATGGGGTCATAGGGATGACAAAATGACCCGCACCCGATGGGGAAACTCGAAACCAGTTAGAATTGGGCCGGGTCTGACCCGAGTCCGTCGGGCCATAGGCCAGGTATGATGATGGTTAAATGAAATATTTCGGGTTCGGGTTTGGGTATAGTTTTAGATACAAACCCGTATACCCGACCCGTATACCTAACCCGGAGGTAGTTTGAAAAAATGTAATAATCATCCAAAAATGAAAATTCAGTTGTCACATATGTTATTTTGAATTTTGATTGTAATATTATAATTATAATTATAATTATAATTATAATTATAATAATTATAATTATAATTATAATATAATTTAATTATAATTATAATATAATAAATGATAAATGATAAATAAATAAATGATACTCCCTAAAAACCCTGGCAGAAAAACGTTATCTTAAACCCTGAACCAATCTCACTCCACCGGAAAAATCCACCATGAACACCACCACAACAACCATTAGTATCCTCTCACCACCATTTCTGAGTTTCCCAACAACAATCAATATCCCACCATCACTCCTCACACCTCGCACTCTCAATTTCCCCAAAATATCCTTCCAAAAACCAAACTCACCTTTCAGACGGCGAGATTTCAGGATATTCTCCGACGACGGCGGCGACGCTGACGGCGGCGGAGATGGAGACGCAGATGGTGGTGGTGCAGAAGTTGATAACGATGAAATGGACGAAGAAGAAGTAGATGAAGGTGATAATAAAAGAGATTATGATGTTGAATATGATGATGAAGGAGTTGTTGGTGGTGAAGATGGAATTGGGTTAATGAATAGTTTTGCGTTGAGTCAAGGATGGAATTCAGAACAAGTTGTTGATTATAGAATTAATGAAGATGAGTTTCATAAGATTAGTTTGATGGATTGTGATTTTTTCATTAGAAGACCACCTGATCCTGATAACGATGTTTATGATTTCAGAGAGGTATATACTTATATATTTATTGTTGTACTCCTTATCCTGTATGTTATTTATTTATTTATTTATTATTTTTATATTATTAGGAATTAGGATTAGGATTATTTATAATATAATTACAACTGCAAACACACCCAATCCCACCCCACTATTATTGCATATTGTCTCATGTTAACCAGTTCGAGCTCGACCTTTATGATGACTCGTGTTTGAGCTTGAGAATGTTCGATCTTGTGTCAAGTTCGAACACTGATTACTACTTGATTAGTTTCGTAAGTTGTGTTTAAAATGTAAATTTTCGACTCGGCTCTTTCGAGAGATTGTGTAATATCTAGAGGAAACTAGTAGAGGGTAATGAGTTGAACAATCATAGTTTATGTAAGCATTTTGTGTACTTTTAAATATATGTTAGCAATAGACTTGAACACAAGACCTTAATCTGTTTTTTTTTTTTTTTCATGTAACTTTTAGTCATTGCGTGTGACACATGTATTTGTTAATGAAAGTTAAAGGGTGTTGTTAATATGGCTTGCTACCTTATTTGTGAAATATAATGTTCAACATCAAAATGCATTTGAGTTGCTTTTTATGTTCTGTGTTTGAGGGGTATTTTACTGACAGATTTTCGTTTGGTTGCAGATGTATGTGACGGAACCTGATACTGATATTTATGCAATTCCAAGAGTTATTGCGCCTATGCCTCAGAAGGTTATTTTTCCTAATTTTATGCATGAATATGACAACGCACTGTTGATCCATGTTGTTATTAATGGGTTAATTTGAGTTTTATCTCAAATGCAAAAGGTTGTAGAACTCGGAACTCTGGGGCCTGGGGGAACTCGGTTGGATATCTTTGGGAGATCTTGGCAACTTGGGATGAACTCGGATGTTGACTTATGTTGACTTTTTAGTTTTTTAAATAAAAATATATATGTTCTAATATAAATTCTAATAGACTTTGACCGATTTGTCGAGTTTTTGACCGAGTTTCCGAGTTTTTAACCAAGTTGGCGAGTTAATGAGTTGGCCGAGAACTCCCCGAGTTGGCCGGGAAACTCGTCTGTTGACCAATTAACTTGGTTGTTGACCGAGTTGGGCACTGAGAACTCGGCTGGTGATCTCAACCGAGAACTCCCCGAGAACTCAGCCGAGTTGGCCGAGTTTTACAACACTGCTCAAATGTGTCAGATCAGGTCAAATGTGTTTATAGCGCCTGCAGCCTGCAGCCTGAACATTATATTTAGATGCATACAGCCTCCCAAATATCATATACAACTATTTAATTACTCCGTAATTTTTATAGCTTTGTTTTTGTCATGATGATGAATGTATATGGGTTAACTGTGTTAACGGGCAAGTGCAGCCTGACCGGGCCTGTTTCAACCTGTAACCTATCCCCTGGTCGTCTGCTAACTCTGATGATATATAATCCATTGTGGCACTGTTTCGTTTTTCATTATAAAACATCCTTTATTTGACCCTTTTTGTAATAAATTATATGCATTTCAAAAATTGCAGTACATTAGATGTGCGAAAAGTGATTGGGGGACTTACAATGTCACGGAACCACCAATTGATGCACTACGAGATCCCATGTACAAATCAGAGTGGGAGGTTATGAAGGTCAGTAACGTGATTTATTATGGTGAAATATTCATATGAATTATAATATTTTGTTGGATTTATTGCTAGATATGCTTAGTTTTTTGTTTCATACTGTCTTAAATGTAATACTCCGTATACGAGATTATCAATATAAGGATGGATTTTAGCATTTAAAACTTGAATGGATGTACTAATGAAACCTAATGTATAGGTGTAAAACGGGTTGAAAGCTGGCCAAAGTAATTAAATCATACAGAGTAATATAACTTCTGTGATTAAAATTATTGGTTCACAGTAGTAGTGCCCCGAAATCTTATTATTCGTCAATATAAGTTAACTCTATAACACTATTCTATGAAAGTTAAGCATGTTTTAAGGGGTTACATTACCGTATATATATGCACTTACCAAACTCTATGTTTAACACTAAACAGTTCTGCTAGGTGTTGTAGGTATATTTTGTTTTGAAATTATACAACAACAACAACAACAAAACCCAATCCCATATGTGTGGGGTATGGGGAAGGTGGGACGCAGACAATCCTTCCTCTATCCTTGAATAAAGAGAAATCATCTCTCCACCCCGGGTGAAACACTCCCAAGAGTAGAGAGAGTCATCCCTCTCTCGATTCGACGGGTAGAGAGATTGCTTCCAAGCGGACCTCCGGCCAAAAAGTAAGGAACATAAAAAAAAAAAATAATAATAATAATAATAATAAATACATAAAAGAAAAGAAAAAAAAATAATAATAATAAAATAAAAATAATAAAATAATAAAATAATAAAATTAAAAATAAAAATTAAATTAAATTAAATAAAAATAAATAAATAAAATTAAATTAAAAAAAATTAATTAATTAATTAATTTCGCCATGAAAATGGTAGAATCAAATTTTCATGGGTTTTAGAACATGCCTGGAGTTCAATTTAGGCTCTAAGCAACAGTCAAGACGCCAATAAATTGACGCTTGCTCTTGCCTCACTTAATAGAGCCGTAATTTAAAATAAAAAAAAAGTATATATATATATATATATATATATATATATATATATATATATATATATATATATATATGAAAACGTACCTTAGACTGTTGTGCGGTGCTCAAGCTATATCAAGAAATGCTACACTAAAAGAACAATAACCATATATGGCCACATACTAATAACCATAGACACACCTAAGCATACATATCTACATACAAGCATGCAAACAAACATACAAACATACATACATACATATACACCCACATACACCTAAGCACCCACATACATACACACCCACAAACACCATAGACATACCTAAGCATATATAAATACATACATACATACATCCATATATACATACCTACATCCTAACATACATGGAACACACCTGCGAACATACATACACCCCTCCAGTTTTGAAATTATACATTTATTATAACTTGTATGCACTTACCAAACTTGTTTATTCTTTGATACTAAAACACCTCCTCCAGTTGCAATCAACATTACACATTTGACTTGTATGAAATTTGAATATCAAAGTTTAAAATGATCGAAAATTAGTTTGTTAGCTAATGCGTTGAACAGATAAACCTATTCAAAATGAGGGCCGCCACAAAAATTTATCCCCGTAGTTTGTACTTGTAACTTAAGATAATATTCTACAAAAACATACACTTGAGAGCTTTAATTTTTGCTTAAGGTTTGTAAACCCGTTTTATTCGTTTCCATCTGTATTTTGCCATATAATGACGTTTATATATATTTTATTTGAAGGTGTTTCTGACAAAGCATTACAGGAACAGACGGTTGGATGATCCAGATTTTGTGTTGGACTTTGAAGAGATTTATGTTATTGATTCAAAAACAAAGTCAATAACTCGCGCAAAAGTTTTGGTTAGTAAAACTATGCTTGCGGATGTAAAATCTTTTCTACTTCAACACATATGTTTATGCAAATCATGCTTTGCAGTTGCAGTTAACTTGCATGCTTGAGTTTTTCAATGGTTTCTTTAATCTGAATATTACGATTACAGGTGACAGTTCCAGAAGGAAGAAATAGGGATAGAAAGAACGACTTTCTCGTTATTCGGGATAATGCGACTTCTTTCAAAATTATACCCTCGGTAATTATCCATCTCAATTACAGTTTTAATTAAATAAATTATATTATGACTTGTTTATTGAATGTATAATGAATATTCTGACTGACCCAAATACTAATTGCAGGAGGAGAGAGACGACCCAACGACTGTAGTACATAGAGAAGAGTGGGATAAGGACAGAAAAGACATGGAAAGACATCTCAGCAAGCTGCGGGACTTCAACGTTTCAAACTGGTTCTAGGTTATGCTGAGCGTTGTATTCAATATTAGTCGGCCTTTTGTAATTTGCTTGTCGAAGTTTTGTAGATTGTAACCTAGACAATTTAGTAATTCGCGCAGAACATGTGGAATGCCTAGACAAGTTAACACATTATAAGGTAGCACGATGTATACAATATCATTTAGTGTTGCGTTTACCCATACGTACGTGAAACAATTCTCTAAAACACTTGCAGCCAAGTACTTAATTGGACACTTATGAACAATGGAAGAACGCACACTTGCAGCCAAATATTGAAACTTCTGATAAGAAGCCGCAAGTGATTTTTCACAATGAAGCTGAAATGAAATATGATTCGGTATGAAGATGATTCGTTATTGGAAATAAACAAGATGCGTTTTAAGATCTTGGTTACCTTGAAGATTTACATGAAATTATGAAGATGAAGCAAGCTCTCATGTGATCTTCATTATTTGTATTCTGTTTGATTTTGTGTGGCTAGATTGTTTACTAGCATATGCTTTTTGTTAGTTATTTTTCGTTTTAAATGTGTGGTTGTATTTCAAGATTAGCTACTACTATAGAGTAAGTGGACACTTATAACGGGACCGAGTTAGTTATTTTTTCATAATTATTTGTGTTATACAAAAACATTGTAAATGCATATTTGCAAGAAATTTTCTTTTTAGTATCATGATAGTCATAGTAGTTTCAATAATGTCCTTGAGTTAACCCTAAAAATACCATCACAATGAATGGATATATATCACCGGACGATTTTACTACATGCATTATTTAAAACGATAAACGGGTGAAAATTGGTTTTTTCAAGTTACCGCACAAAAGTGAGTATTCTACTCAAATGCACACGGCCTATAGGAGTATTCTAAGATGTGCACGCCCTATCCAGGTATTTCATGATTATTTCTGACCTTTTTTTAACCACTAAAAAAAGAAAAAAAAAAAAAAAAAAAAAGCATTTGAACCTAAAACCTCAAGGACTATCTTAGGATGTTTACTACATCCATTATGCATATATACAAAGCAAAAAAAAACCTTGACATAAACATCATTTTTAAAGATTACAATGCTGCTACAAAAGGAAATGTCTATTACTTGAAGAAAAAATTGTACATAATATTTGGATTTGCTACAGCACGCACATTATAAGTTCATCATTAAAGTTTGTGAAACTGAACATTAAAATCAGTTTGATTGATTAATTAGTTAAAAGTTGTTTCTTTACTTGTATTTTTAAAGGTTACCCCAGGGAGAGATCCAATTAAATGTTACTATAAGCCAAGCCTGATTATAAAACTGAACCAATACCTATATCTTCACATCACCCACATTAACCCGAGTCAAGCCACCCAATCTCGAAGCTCATGCCCCAGTAATTTCAGCAGATGCTAACACCTCCATGGACTTATAAGAAAAACATTGGTGGCACTTCATAAGAAAAACATCGGTGGCACTTTTTGCTGACGTAGGGATAAAATGTAACGTCCCCTTTCGACAAATGCAGCACCGACTAACTAACCTGCATCATGAAAATAAGTAACATCGAACAAAAAAGCAAACCAAGTAAAAAATAAGTGAAACACAGAACACATCCAGATTAGCTAATAGCAAGTTTTTATCTTTTGGACCAAGCTTCTAAAGATACATTAACTGAACCAAATGAGATCGATTAGCATGGAATATACTGTCATTGTTGTAAATCAAGTATTGACATAATAAGAAAAGGCCCAATTGGGTCGGGTTATAGTATTTACACTTTTTAAGGAGGGACGATATATGATAGGGGAAGCAAGTCAATAAACGAATATGTCATCACGGATTCATTTGCCGATAAACTAAAATGGGAAGGTAAGTAACCAAGTGAAAATAGCGTAGATGAAAACCTCCTATGCGCATTCCTTCATCTTTATAAGACGCTGACATGGCGACCTACCAGTCTTATATCCAGGCCACATCGTATTGCCACAATATTATATTATGCTCAACGATAGCAACTGCACATCCTACTTCTCTTCTTTTGAGTCATTATAAGGAAGCCACTGAACATCCTGTTGAGGTTAAATAGTTCAAAACAAAATAAACAGAACGAAAAAAGAAAACATATTATGTACAAGAATCTCAATTTCTAAGGCATTTCTATTTTTTGATAACATGCCATACATTTCTTTTAGATCTGATTATTTGAATCAAATTAACGTTTAGAAACAACATACCATGTAGCATAGACCATACGAAAGTTGAAGTGCTTCCTCCCATCTGCTAACCATTACAAGACCTTTGACCAAGTTGACCATGACACTCAATTCAGGAACAACGCCTTTACTTACCACATCTGCATACAACTCGAAAGCTTTCTCAACCCTATGTGAAACCGAAAGACTCCTAATTAATGAAAAATGCAAATCTTTATCCACCGATGAAGATACCGAGCTGATTTCATTAAGCAACTCCAATGCCACATCCAACTTTCCGGCCTTTGTGTAACTATCAAACAGAAGTTTATAAACCGGAATAACCGGCACGAAATCATACTTGGTTATATCATCTAAAAGACCAAGATTAATCAAAATCTCCCGATCAAACCCTGAAATAACCTTACGATAACTTGACGCGTGTTTGGGCCAATACATCATTTTCATCTCTTCTAAGAGACCATTCGCTTCATCCAAAAGCCCGTGGGCACAACAATGGTGAATTAAAACACTATACGTAACATAATTTGGGGCACAACCTTTACCGTCCATTTGTCTAAAGATTTCAAGACTTTTTTCAACATTACCTGTTTTCCCAAATCCATCAATCATGGCTGTATATGTTACAACATTCGGTTTGCACCCTTTTGTCTCCATCATCTGCATGAGCCGATATGCTTCATCAGTCTTCCCCACTTTACAAAGCCCATCAACCATTTCTGTATAAATTACAACGTTAGGCGGCCAAGAATTTTTAAGCATATCGGATAGTACTCGTGAAGCAAGATCCAGCCGATTATCTTTAAACATTTTATTAATCATAGCCCCGTAAGTAAAAACATTTGGGTTATATCCATTTTCACACATTCTTGAATACACGCTTTCAGCTTCCTCTATCTTCCCGTCCTTCAACCCCCCGTCAATAAGAGCATCATACACGATATTATTAGGTTCACAACCTTCACTAGTCATGACATCCAAAAGTTTGACCGCCTGGTCAACTTTATGCGCTTTACACAAACCGTCCACCAAAGCTCCATAAGTTACAACGTTTGGCTCCAACATGTTGCTTTTTGTATCTTTAAAGTACATGTTTACATCGGATATTTCTTTACCCTTCATTCTTGTGTAAATTTGGAAGGCCTTTTCGGTTTGACCTATTTTAAAATGACCATCAATTAGAGCCGTAAGTGTGACAACATTTGGAGAGCAACCACATGATAACATCATCTCAAATAACTCGTTGGCATCTTTTACCTTATTCGCTTTTAGATAAGAATGTATAAGTGTAGTATAAGTGACCACATTTGGTGCACAACCATTCGTAAACATTTCATCAAACCAAATACGAGCCTGCGGTATTAATCCAGCTTTACAAAAAGTATCAATCAACATAGTATAAGTATGAACATTTGGAACAACACCATTCTTTTTCATTTCTTTAAATAACCAAAATGCCTTCTCAATTTGTGATGCATCACACAAAAAGCTAATCACTTTATTATAAGTACCGATGTCGGGTACAAAACCCTTTTTCATCATTTCTCGAATCACATTGTAAGCTTTCTCATAATTCCCCGACCCAGAAAGGCATCGTGCAAAATTAGTAACATTGACTTTATTCAACACAAAACCTCCCTCGATCATTTGACCAAACGCCAACTCAACCAATTCTAACGTATCCGGGCTAGGCTGCTCCTCGGTACCACAAATCCCGCCAATAAATATGTTATAAGTTACATAACTAGGTTTAACACCGTATTTTCTAGTTTCTTTAATCAACTTATAAGCATACGTAAAATCTTTAGATTTGCAATAAGCATGAACAAGAGAGTTATATATTTTAGGACTCGGGTAACATCCTTCTGCAATCATCATACCAAGAATTCGCTTACACCTACCCAATTTTCCTTTATTCAAACACCCACAAAGCAAAGTTCTATAAGTAACAACATTAGGTACACAAGAATCACACCTCATTCGATTTAACACCTCCATAGCCTCTTCAAAAAACGAACCTTCGCACAACCCACCGATCATTCTCGTATACAACACCGTATCACGAACAAAATTCTCCTTATCCGCCATATCAATAGCCTCCCTCCATTTTCCGATTTTACATAAAGAATAAGCAAAAGAACCTAATGTATGTGCATCCATATTGTAACCAGCATCAGCCATTTCCTGATAAACAAGATCCGCGCTATCCAATTTACCAGCTTCAAGAAACACTTGAATCAAAGCATTGTAAGTCACTCTAGAAGCTTTATAACCTAAATCTTTAAGCCTACCGAGCTCCTCGAGTGCTACATTCCACGAAGCGTTTCGACAATACTTTCGTATTAATACATTAAGCAATTTTCCAAGTACTTTTTCGTCATCATCTTTAATTTCCTGTATCAAATGCTCAGGTATTCTACTATTATTACATCCTAATATATCTAATAAAGTATCATATACCACTAATGTATGATTATACCCAATTTGTCTACCTGCCCATATAAAGAACTTTACGCCTAAATCACCATTTCGAAGTAATTTCAACACATCAATAACAAGTGATTCACAAAGTTTCACCCTAAACTTACTTAAAAACTTCTGGGTTTTATCACTAAAATCACCATTATCATCTCTAATTGCATTACTAATGACATAAGCATCAGAAGACTTACAAGATTCAAACTTTTGTACGGACAACGAACCTTGTAAGATTGCGAATTCTTCTTCCAAATTAGCTGAAAATTCAGAATTAATTTGTGGATTTGAATTGGTTTCTGAAGAATTATAATGAGGGTCAATCAATCCTTCCAGCTGATCAGTAGTAGTTGAAGTGCTGATTAATTTCTTGAAGAATGAAGTTTGGCGGGAAATTGTTGACAAATTAGGGTTTTGTAATCCAGAAATTGAAGTGGGGGACAAAGATGAGTGTTGATTTGGTAGATAAAGATAAATCTTCGTCAAGTTTCTTCTCATCCTGTTTCAGGATTTTAAATCTTACAAAATGTTTCCGGGTTCTCGGGTTTTTAGGGTTTATCAATTGATTGATACGGAATAATTTTTCCATTTCTTTTGATTGCCAAAAAATAGTTAATACGGAGTATTATTTTTAAATAATTTTTCCATTTCTTTTTATTTTTATAATAAATAATAATAATAATAATAATAATAATTAATAATAATAATAATAATAATAATAATAATAATAATAATAAATAAATAAATAAATAAATAAATAATAAAAAAATAATTTTAGAAATAATTAAGAAATTATAAATAATAAATTATTATTATAATAATTTAATAATGATAATAATAATAATAATAATAATAATAAATTTTATTATTATTATTATTATTATTATTATTATTATTATTATTATTATTATTATTATTATTATTATTATTATTATTATTATTATTATTACTATATTATAAACTTTTAAACTATATAATGAAAATAAGAAAGGATGAATATACTATATGCAAGATGCAAGATGATTTTAAAAAAAGTTTTTGAATATATATTTTTGTTTGAAAAGTTGAAACTCGTTTGTAATTAAAAACGAATGATCTAGTCAATTGGTCAATTTCAAGTTGAAAACATTAGGTCATTAGCCATTTCTAATGTACATTATATATGTGTTAGTGGTGAGCGTGTAGGAAAAGTGAAGATAACATTCTCGTTTAAACTATTTTGCTAATTGCTACTAAAGAGTGATTACTAAGATTAGTCATTTTTTTTACTAAACTAACGCATACTATAATAAAGTCAGTTCATCGAAAGATGAAAAGATGAACAGAAATACAAGCATAGAACGTGCATCAAGCCTCGGGACCAGTAAAACTAACTCAAAGCTAACCGAACAAATCTAACAAAAACTGAGCCTTACTCACCAAGGCAAAATACAACCCATGACAAATGAAACAACCCAAACTAACATAGTAATCTAATTAGATAATGACTAGAGCAACATAAACAGTACAAACGACTACGAAACAAAAGAACTAAACAAACAACACACAACAACCAAGTCAAAACCAAACATAAAAAAAGGGCTACCCAACAACCGATTTACCCTTCTTACTTTTTATGATTGGCCTCACGCCTTTTCCATTGACCTCTAAACAAACCAAAGGCTTACCCAAACGATTTTCAATCAAATAAGATAACACATTTGTCGATGCACTACTTTATAAGTGTTCCCAACGAGGGGGAAATCATGTTCTGCTAATTTGCGAATGTGACTTCCAGTACTGGTGTCCACTTTTTTATAATTTTGTTGAGTAACTACTAGTTATCCATGGTAGTTGGGTTAATTCGGGTAACTATCATGTATTTATTTCGTGATGTATCACTTTGATATACATGAATATATAAATATACTTTGCTTATAGAACTTAAGCAAAGTTAAGATTAATCGTTTAACGTAGCCCTGTAGACGAATATTGACGGATCTTAGCTCGCTTGCTATCAATCCTAGAGGCGGAATACACTAGAATCGAGTAAAACCGAGATACGGGTCGTGTTGAGATCGATTTGGTCAAACCTAGGAGAAAACCTAGATTAGATCGACGTCTAAACGAATGATTTCGGTGGTTGATGGTGTTAGGGTTTGGTTGAGACGAAAACCTGACGACTAAGGTAAAGGGAATGTGTAACCTCACAAAGGAGGTTTCTACCCGTATATATACTGCATATCAGACACACTCGGTCAAGTGTGTCACTCAGTCGGTCGACTGTGTTACACAGTCGGTCGAGTGTGTGGACACACTCGGTCGACTGTGTATGCAGTTTAACATATTGATTGTTTAAATTAATGAAGCACACACAATCACAAACGTAATCAATAGTCATAAGTAAAACGTTATTACATAACCGAATGTATTAAACGGCAAATTAATCTACGGCTGGGGATTCATGCACCAACAAACTCCCCCTAAGACCTAGCCGTAGATCTGAAAAATTCAGTTATCAATCAGTAAACGGATCTGTCACCCAGTTCTTCAAGTAGCAAAGTTTCACAACTCTGCAATATTGTTCAGCCTGCACACGATTTTCTGGACGATACAACATCCTGTTGTAGTATAGGGTGAACATATCTTCCTCACAGCAGTTCCTTAACCAAACTGGATCTAGAACCCTTATACTATCATTTTCATTTCCTCCATCCTTGTCTAACACTATAACCGCTTCCTCCGAGCGTTCATCATAATACCACCAACGAAAATGAGGGCTGAAGTGTTGCGACATTTTCCTCAATGGAACCTTTCGCATATACTTCACAGGTTGATATTTAACTATCTTCCTTCTGATGCCCGTTTTCTTGTTCATCCTGTAAGAGATCTTCGGAAATTGAGGTCGGAAACCTAAGAAATTAGGTGACTTAAATGATCTTCTTATCTTACGAACCAAAAGATCAAGAATACCAACATAATCCTGATATAACATCTTGAGCCTTGCAATCTGCATAAATTCAAAATATGGTAACGAAGTGAACTCGTATGCATATCTGATATAATCCACTCCGTATTCTTTCTTGATCGCGTAAATATCAAACTCTTTGATGTAGGCCCAAGCGATAATCTTCCCTTTAGCACGTAAACTCTAGAAGTGCTCAATAAACTTCAAAAATTGAGGCTCCACCTCAGGTTTCATTACATACTTACGAGTTCTCATTGAAATCTTCCAATCCTCTTCCAAAACCTCCACCTTCTCTTTATTGATCTTCACCGGCAAAAATCCTTCCGGGAGCACACTCTCTTGCTCTTTTTGTTCTTTCTCCTTGCATTTTCTATTCAAAAGCTCATCATTCATTTGAAAGTAATCAACAAAAGTTGGAAGATCATTATCAGCAAAACCTTCATAACGTGGATACGGCTCTGTCGGCTCATCCTCAATTATTACCTCATAAAAACTGTTATCACTCTCATCAACAGCATCAGAATCACTCAAATCCTCATCAAACTTATGAGCCCATGAAGTCAAGACTTTCGATGTCGCGTCAGCGGAATCCTTAGCTTCTCGCTCTAGACGCTCCATCAATTCCTGTTCAGTCTCGGTTAGATCCGGAGGGATCTCCCCTTCTTCTAAATCATTGTAAACAGTAGAGTGATTAAGTCGATCATGCATAGCTAAAAAGTCAGATACAATTATAACTTGAAGTGGGGTTACGTACAGTGGGTTATCCTCCGTGTAACCTTTAGCAACCTCAAGAGCCCTGTCCTCCTCATTATCTATGGTACCAAAAGGATCGGGCCCTTCCTCTTCTTCTTCAATCACGATTTTCTTCTCCCACTCATTTAACCTCTCTGTCAAATCCTGATTCTGAGTTTGTAAGGCCAAAATCTCTCCAGCTTGACTTCCAACATTCTTCTCAAGTTCATCTATTCTTGCCTGCTGTCTATCAACTAACTCTCTCATCACAGACATTTCTGATTCTCTTCTTTGCCTTTCCTACCCCGCAGCCTTTTGGAACTTAGCAAAATCTGAAGTCAACTGAATAATTCGTCGATTAACTATTCCAGTCATATCACCTGCAACACATTCAGGACGCTGAGAAGTTTGAACTTGTTGAGTAGATGGAGTTTGCGGTTGTTTAGTGGGTGGAAGTTGAGAAGAACCACCAGCATCACCAGTAGGTTGAGTAGTTGGGGTGACCTTCGGTTGAGACTTTGTAGTTGAAGATGAACTTTCATCTTTGACCAAAATCCTCAAACACTTATGTCGCTGTTTGGTAGACACCTTTGGAGCTTCATCCAACTTCCTCTTGATCAAATTAACTTGACTGTCATCAAGAGCAGTCACATCATCCTCATCAACTAACTGAGGACCGGTTTGCTTCGGTGGTGGCTGATTTACCTCTTCTTCACCAGCAATTGTAATATCAGTCTCATCACCCGAAGTGCTGTTTTCATGACGACAGCTCAAACCCTCTGGACACATATAGTTCTCATTGGCCAGATGACCAATCAGCCTTTTCTCAGGGATTTCATCAGAACCAACCCTATTCTGCATAAACCTATTAAACGATTGATCATTCAAATGATTTTGTTTAAGCACATCCTGAGGAATTTTCTCTAAACCTTGAACTTGCTTCTCCAACATAATCTGCAGGAATCTCGGAAACACCAGATGAACTTGCCTCTTCACATTTAACAACATCCCATCAAAGATAAGTTGAGAAAAATTAAAGTCCGCATTCAGAACTAAGGCGACAACTGTATTTCGCAGTCATTTCATCAAAACCACCCTGCATCGGGCTCAAACACCTCAGAAGCACATACGTGAAGTATCTGTACTGTCTACTAAACTTAGTACGCTTCACAGCCTTAGTAATATCACCAGCATACCCACAACGCTTCAAGCACCTTCTTACCTTCAGCAACGGTAACGAAGTCGGCATTGTATCATTATCAGGAAACCTAATATCTTCCCTGATAGTCTGAGCAGAGATTCGAACAATAGTGTTGTTGACTGAACTTAGTATCACTTCCTTGTTATCCTCAATAACAACACTAGCAACCTCCCAGAACTTTCTCTGATGCGAATAGTATGGAGTACCCTCAATAGTAATCGCCTTGAATATTCTAGTGCGCTTCAGAAACTTGATAATTGGACCAAAACCTCCTCTTTGAGCTTCAGTTCCTGTATCATCAACACAAGCCAGCACGTTAGTATCTTCACGTCCAATGAGACCGGGTAAATCTGAAGATAACGGGATCTGTTGCTCTTCATATACTGCCTCCTCTGATGTATGTGGTTATTCTTGAGACATCTCGTATAATCTGTATGAAACTCAAAACAACAGAACTGTTAAGCATTTACCACCATGAATCATGGGGTATCAGGTTAATTATATTAATCAGTGGATAAACAAACACGATAAGCACATTCACTAATAAACGCACAATTACATCGTTTAGAGGTTACCGATTATTACAAACCATAGATTCAAGGCTAACAGAATAGCCTTATCGAATAACACATTAAACACACGAAAGCATAAACATTAAAGTTATCCCACAATAACATCCTCTGGGACTGACTTCATATTGTAATTATTGTTCTCATACAGATCTAGCTCATCAAACAAATGATTCAACAGAACGGCATATGGAAATGGTTTTCCCTCAGTATCCATGATATCCTTCATGATATTAATGACAATCTGACCAAAATTCACTTTGATTCGTTCCGTAAGACAGTATAACAGAACAGCTTCAGTACCAGAAAGCAAATCATCATTTGGATCTCTAAACACCACATTTCTTTTGATAATCCTCATGTTAGATATTAAATCATTCCTAACATCACTGTCTCTAACCTCGATTCTATTGGCACCCATTACATAACCTGGCTTAGTAATATGGGAAGCCACTCCTCCAACATCAAACTTGCTAGAAATCTTCCTAATATCTTTGCTAGGAAAGTAAATCTTGGCTCCCCAATATGGCAATAGTAAATGATCAGCAAACTCATCTAGGGTCCACTTATATGCTTTCCCAAATAAATTAGCATGAACATACTTCTTTTTACCCTCTTCTAAAGCCACACAAGTATAGAACTCTTGAATAAGCTTGGGACAGTAATAGTCTCCTATCTCAAGGAATGTTAAGCAATCTAGACCCTTCCATTGTTCGTGAGTGGTCTGAGTGGCAACAACTTTGGATTCCACTTGGATAGGCCGGTGTTTGGCCAAAACTCTCCTACGGCCAAGATCAAATCCCCAAGTTCCAACTACCACACTACCTGACATACTTAGAGCAAGACTATACAAAACATGGCATGAGTTCATCAAAACAACAAAAACAGTAAAATCAGAAATTAGGGTTTCATCACACTCGGTCGAGTGTGTATACACACACGGTCGTGTGTGTAGTCAAACAGTCGAGTGTGTGGACTCACTCGGTCGAGTGTGTTTGATAATGCTAAAAACGAACATATATTTCATAGCATTATTCCTCAAGAAAGACAAGCTTTTAGTTGCAATTGTTCTATTTACAAGTGATATTCGTTTAAATAATAAAAGGTGAAGACAAAAGACAGATTCGACGAATTGAAGACGCAAACGACCAAAAAGCTCAAAAGTACAAAATACAATCAAAGAGGTTCCAATTATTGATAAGAAACGTCTCGAAATTACAAGAGTACAAGATTCAAAACGCAAAGTACAAGATATTAAATTATACGCAAGGACGTTCGAAAATCCGGAACCGGGACATGAGTCAACTCTCAACGCTCGACGCAACGGACTAAAAATTACAAGTCAACTATGCACATAAATATAATATAATATTTAAATAATTCTTATAATTATTTAATATATTATATTATTTATAAAACCGTCGGCAGAAGAAAAACCGTAATCATGATGTTTGACGTGTTTGGCGCCGCTGCCGGGGATATTAAGTATATAAAAATACTTGATGTTTTAGCAGAGTAGTATATAAAATAGCTTATATTTTTTATAGAAAATACTATTAAATACGATACAATTTTACACAAGATATTTATTTATTTATAGAATGAATATACTTAAACCTTGCTACAACACTTATAGGCAGTGTACCTAATCGTACAGTAGTGTAGTTTTTAGTAAGTCCGGTTCGTTCCACAGGGAATCTTTTTAAACAAAGCTTAACGCTATATTAGTTTACTTTTATAAAAATACAAATATATATATATATATATATAAGTAATATTATTATTATAAATGGGGGGTTTTTACCGTTTAATGACCGGTTTGTCGATTTTAAAACTTTAGTCGCAGTTAAAACCAAATGTAAAATATTAAAAATAAATACAAGACTTAAATTAAAGCATAAAGTAAATAACGATAATGAAATTGCGAATAATAAAAGTGCGATAAAATAAACTTGCGATAATTAAAAAGTACGATAATTAAAAGTGCAATTAAATACAATAACAATAAAAATGCGATAATTAGAAGTGCAATTAAATATAAAATAAAGGAAATTAAATATGAAATAAAAGAATTATGCTTATTTAAACTTCCGTAATCATGATGTTTGACGTGTTGATTTTAGTTTTATGCCCATGGGTTAATTGTCCTTTGTCCTGGATTATTTAATATGTCCGTCTGGTTTTTGTCCATAACAGTCCATCAGTCATAAATATAAAGTGCGAGTGTCCTCGTCAAATTATCCTTATACCCGAAGTTAAATATTCCAACTAATTGGGGATTTAAACTGTAACAAGATTTTAATAATTTGTTTAATAATTACACCAGGATGTCGACTGAGTGTAACCCAAGGTTTTAATATTTTGTTATCAATTATACCAAGTGTCCTTGTACATAATTTCACCCCTGTTTTAATTATTCTAGTGGCTATTAATCCATTCCCGTGTCCGGTTAAATGAACGATTATTCGTACATATTAATACCCCGCCCATCGTGTCCGATCGAGTGTATATGGTAATTTATAGGGACGCCCAATTGTAAATCTTTATATTAACATTAACAAACTATCATTTAGTTAAACAAATATAAAGCCCATTAATAGCCCATAGTCTAATTTCCACAAGTGTCGTTCTTTTGTCCAAACCCCAATTATGGTACAAAGTCCAATTACCCAATTTTAGTAATTAGCCCAACATCATGATTACTTCGGATTAAATAAGCATAATAATAACTTAGCTACGAGACATTAATATAAAAAGGTTGAACATAACTTACAATGATTAAAAATAGCGTAGCGTTACACGGATAGAATTTCGACTTACACCCTTACAATATTCGCTAACATACCCTTATTATTAGAATTATAATTAAAATTAAAATTAAAATATAAATTATAAATATAAATATATCGTATGAATGGAGAAAAGAGAAAGATAGATGGATTTGTGGTGCACCAAAGCTCGATTTTTATAGGCATGTGGGCTGGAACTGGGGCTCATGCGATCGCATGGATTTATGCCTTCCAGGCCATGCGATCGCATGGCCAGCTGGGGAGGCTCATATTTGGTTGTTTTCTTCTGCCGACGGTTTTATAAATAATATAATATATTAAATAATTATAAGAATTATTTAAATATTATATTATATTTATGTGCATAGTTGACTTGTAATTTTTAGTCCGTTGCGTCGAGCGTTGAGAGTTGACTCATGTCCCGGTTCCGGATTTTCGAACGTCCTTGCGTATAATTTAATATCTTGTACTTTGCGTTTTGAATCTTGTACTCTTGTAATTTCGAGACGTTTCTTATCAATAATTGGAACCTCTTTGATTGTATTTTGTACTTTTGAGCTTTTTGGTCGTTTGCGTCTTCAATTCGTCGAATCTGTCTTTTATCTTCACCTTTTATTATTTAAACGAATATCACTTGTAAATAGAACAATTGCAACTAAAAGCTTGTCTTTCTTGAGGAATAATGCTATGAAATATATGTTCGTTTTTAGCATTATCAGTGTCACACACTCGGTCGAGCGTGTTCTTCAGATCTGAGAACACCCAAATCTATAAATCGATCAAAACTGTTGTTTTGGTTCGAGTCCGTCACATAAGTCTCTAAAAAGGTCGATTAACACATGCATAACATCAATTTTAACAGACCAAGTCTAAAAATCACTCGATTAGAGTTTTGCACTTTGAACATAAAATCATCGATTTAGAACGAATGGAAACGAGTTAGATTACCTTGTTAGTGGCGCTGGAATCACAGTCAAAAGATGTATCTAAAACATTGAATCAAAACCTTATTCCTTAACAATGAAAAATCTAGGTAAAATTTGTACAAAAACTCCAAAGTGTTCTGTGCCGTTCGTGACTCAAACCCTTTTATACTCCCAAACACACTCGGTCGATTGTGTCACTCACTTGACCGTGAGAGTTGCATACTCGACCGAGTGTGTTTATAATACAAAAATTTGCATCTCAGTCGGTCGTGTGAGTAAGTCACACGGTCGTGCGTGTATACTCACTCGGCCGACTGTCTTTTGAAAAATTTAAAATTTAAACTTCAACTTCACAAACCTTTTCAAGTCCACTCCCCCTGGAACTGATCTCTACAATATAAAAGTTAACACGCTTTGTTCCCTTAAGCTCCAAACAACTTATTCTCAAGTTTAAAGAAAAACACAGTATCCCTTTCACAGTGAACCTTTTCGAGAACTGAGTTGCTAAGCTTAATAATTAAAACAGAAATGCACATGCAACTAAGTTATGAATGCAAATATTTTGGATTTTCAGAAATGTATGTACATGCCAATTTACAAAGCAAACTACTGTACAAGATCCAGTGTGACATGATCAACAATATTATAACAGACATATTCAGTAACTTCTAACCTTACAGGTCTGCAATACTTCAACTTCTAACATCAGTTTCATTAATCAATAACATAGACAGGTATTTGATGTTATCAGCATAAGACAAGTGATACTGCTTATCATGAAGCACACTAAGAAGAACATGCCAATTTACAAAGCAATGTATGTACATGCCAATTTACAAAGCAAACTACTGTACAAGATCCAGTGTGTCATGATTAACAATATTATAATAGACATATTCAGTAACTTCTAACCTTACAGGTCTGCAATACTTCAACTTCTAACATCAGTTTCATTAATCAATAGCATAGACAGGTATTTGATGTTATCAGCATAAGACAAGTGATACTGCTTATCATGAAGCACACTAAGAAGAACATAACACATGTTTTTGTGAGTTGACATATCAAATTGATTCAATCTTTTGATTCGGGGATCAGACCTGAACTATGTTGACATGTTATTCCATAATTCATTCCTTAACGTATATATTAAAGCAAATACAGAATAACTTTCAAATATATCAATAAACATTTACCAACTTTCACCCTAGACTTCGATGATCACGTTAAATTAATTACATTAACATCTTTTAATGTTAGAATTTGATCACGAATTCAGTCCTCATTTGAGATCGCACGATGTTTCAGGTAGAACAATTGAGCACAAATATATTGACGTTGTCCTCTTATCACATCAATGTACTTTCAATTTGATTGAACAGAACCATCTCACGATGTTTCTAGCAACCCTGTCAGCCATGAGCTTCTACCTTGAACTTATACTTTTCGTTTCAGATAACATTATTTATCTCAAATTTATTGCATACCTTGAAAAGACGCATACCGGTCGCTATAAACCACATACTTAAACGGAAATCGTATGATGTATGATGTTGGATGGATGGTAGTGATATATGTATTTGAGTGATGGAACGCTAAGATACCCTCCAGAAGATATCCCCTGCTATCCAGGCCAATAGATACAATTCCATATCACAGAATGATTTAAGTTCTCTATATCTGATAATCTGATACATTTCTCCCCTCGAATGTAGATAACTAAATCATCCAAACAGTTCCCTGATTGACATAACTGTTGTCTCAGACGAAAATTACGAATAAATCCGTCAAAAATTTTCAATTCTTGATCCATGATTCTCTTGCCATAATATGATGCATCAATTTATGTACAACGTGAGTAACCAACATTTTTTTTTTTTTTTGAATTTTCTGATGTTGCCTTTTCCATGCTATTTGACAAAACATAAATAAACCAAACAAGATAAATAAATACAGCTATTCATGATGATGCACCACTGTCTTTGTAACGACCCTGGATTTTTCCAACGTTTATTTATTAATAATAATTATTATTAATACGTGTGATTAAACAAATATATGTTATTACATTTACATGTTGCCATGATTGCCCGAACTTGACTTTAATTGCCCGAAACGTCTTTGTGAGACACGAAACTTCACGAATAATATTTTCAAGTATTATTTACGTTCATGATTAAGTTTTATTAATCATTTTATTTAACTAAAGTTGTTAGTTAGTTACTTGGGCTTTTAATTGGATAAACTTGTTAACTACATGCATACTTGGGCTTTTAATTGAACTTGGGCCTTTATTAGTATTAGTGGACTTTAGAAGCCCACCCTACATCTTAATGGACTTCATTAGCCCATGTATTTCATGTGTAAGTATTACTTATACTTGTAAGTAGTTAGTTAACTTGTTAGGAATCTAGTTTACACATAATCCCCATGCATGCATCCTCATTTTCCAACTTTTAAGCTTTAACACATGAGTAACCATTGAACACTCCCTCCCCCCCTCCTTTTTCTGCTGCAGTCGTGGGATGCCATGGGTGGGAGAGGATTCAAATTTTTTTTTTTTTACATTACTTGTTACTTGAATCCTCATTTATCACAAACACACTTTTACTTGCTTTCATTTTTACTCTCTTTTCTCTCAAGGTTTCTTTCTTTCTTGTAAGTAAATGGAACTTCTTTTCTCTTCTTCTTTTCTTACAAAACCGAATTACACACATGTATCATCATCATCTTTTGATCTTCGATGTTGTTTAATTACTTGAGATTTGTTGTTGTTGTTGTTGTTGTTGTTGTTGTTGTTGTTATTTATTATTTACTTACAAATTTCAAGAATCAAACTTACTAGTTTTATTCTTCATTATATCTTGTATTTTCAAGAACACAAGAACATAAACTTACTAGTTTATGTCCTACACTTAATGTATCAAAAGTTTGTAAGTTCATAGTTGTTAAACTCATACTTGTAAGTCATGTTAGTAAACTTTAAAGTTTACTTTCTTAAAGATCAAACTATGGTTTGAATCTTTAAAGTATGAACAACCATGAACAAATTAACTTGTTTACTTAGTTTATGTCCTCATTTTATGCACTTTAATTTCATGTTTGTTGGTTGTTATTGGTCAAATGTTACTAGTTAACTTTGATCTCATTAATCTTGAACTAAAAGTTAACTTTGAAAGTTCAAGAACACACAAATAAGCTTTCTTTAATTATAACTTTGTACACTTATGTTAGATCTAGACTTTTGAGTCTTGGATCTTCAAGATCAAACTAAAGAACTATGTTCTACAACTCAAGATCTTGATTTCATAAGTTTACTTTCAAGTTTGTAACTTATTATTAGTTTTAAAGTTCATATATGTGTTAGATCTAAGACTTTGATGTAACTTTGGTTCATCAAAACACTTGCAACACTTAAGTGAGTTGTGCTTAATGTCTTAGACTTACACTTGGGGTTATGATGGTCAAAACTTGGTGAAAATGATGCAAACACATCAACGAGTTGTACACTTGAAGCTACATGCATCAAGGATGAGAACCATGATAAGCATCGAACACCAAGAACCACCGGAACCTACTGACCTGTCTGTTTTCTGTATTCTGGGTCTGATTAGTAAGACCTGGGCTGTTGTGATTATGATTTTCAAATAGCTCTGTTCTAGTAGATAACTTTTCATATAGGACTCCTCTTAATCCGAGTTACTGTTTAGGATTTATGGCCCTCCGATCGTCACTATGTCCTTTTAACGTTGTGCAGAAATTTATGACCTACTCGCACTTAGACCATCTCCACGGTCAAACGAAGACGAGTTTGCTTCTGTAAATTTTACCACACTTAAAGGACTTATATACGGAGCCATGGCCACTGGTCTCACCTTAATTCAGTAAGGGTAGAGGCCGTGGTGACTGATCGAAGTCAGCTTTTGTTTTAAACTACTTTCATGAACGAAACTTACTTTACGCCTTTTGTTTGATGATGAATGATGATGAACCTTAAGACCTTATTTACATACTTTTAAACCTATTCGGACGATTTACTGACTTAGTACTATTTGACTTAGGTTGAAGACCCGTTTGGACAACCTTCATTACTTGCTTACTTTCCTAGTCATACTTTACCACTACTTTATCATTGTGAGTTATAGCATTCCCTTTTTACTTTAACTTATTTTGGAAACTGAGAATACATGCGGATTTTATGTTTTACATACTAGGCACAAGTAATTAAACTTTATATATGTGTGGGTTATATAATGGCAGAAACATTCCCTTTAGCTCGGTAACGTTTAGTCATTGGTTTTTGAACCGGTGAACGCGAATCTTAGATATGGATCCATAGGGTTTGACATCCCCACTCGGGCTAGTAGCGCTAGCATTTAACGGGTGTTTAATACTTCGTAAATATACGCACTTGCCAAGTGTACTTTCAGGGGGTATAAACGTTAAGTTAGTTACCAAGTGCCCACGGTTAACAGATACTTTATCATACTGTTTTGAAACGCTCTTTGTAGCACTGAAATCTCATGGCCTACCTTACATACTGTTATACTTAAACTATAGCTCACCAACCTTTGTGTTGACGTTTTTAAGCATGTTTTTCTCAGGTGCTTAATGTAACGACCCTGGATTTTCCAACGTTTATTTATTAATAATTATTATTATTATTACGTGTGATTAAACAAATGTATGTCATTACATTTGCATGTTGCCATGATTGTCCGAACTTGACTTTAATTGCCCGAAACGTCTTTGTGACACACGAAACTTACACGAATAATATTTTCACATATTATTTACATTCATGATTAGTTTTATTAATCATTTTAATTAACTGAAGTTATTAGTTAATTACTTGGGCTTTAATTGGATTCATTTGTTAATTACATACAACTTGGGCTCTTAATTAAACATGGGCTTATAAAGCCCACCCTACACCCTTAAGTGGACTAGTTAGCCCATATATACATGTAAGTATCATTTTAAGAATGAACTAGTTGTTTAAGGAGACTTGGAATCTAGTTACTCCTTAATCCCCATGCATGCACCTCATTTAACCAACTTTTGTAAGCTTTTCATACTAGTAACCAACAAACATTTCCCTCCCTCTCCCCTCTCCCAATGCCATCGGCCTTTGTGGCCATTTACTGGTGTTTTAATTTTTTTTTTTTACACTACATACTCACTAGTATTTATTTTACTCTTTCATTCAAACACACACACAAACACTTACACCATTTTCTCTCAAACTTTCTCTCATTTTCTCTCATCTTGTAAGTAATATGAACAACTTTTCTCTCTTCTTTCCCTTGCTTAAAACTGAACCAAACACACTCATCATCATCATTTTTGTTTGTTGTTTTGTTACTTGATCTTAATTGTAGCTTACTTACTTATTATTGTTGTCATTACTCACATGTCTTCAAGAATCAAACTTACTAGTTTCATTCTTCAATTATCTTGTTCTTACAAGACATACAAGAACAAAACTCTTTAGTTTATGTTCTACATTTAATGCTTCCAATGATTTAGAGTTCATGTGTTGCAAATCATACTTGTAAGTCATGTTAGTAAACTTTAAAGTTTACTTTCTTAAAGATCAAACTTTGGTTTGAATCTTTAAAGTATGAACAAACCATGAACCAATTACTTGTTTACTTAGTTTATTTCTTCATAGTATACACTTTAATTTCTTGTTTGTTGGTTGTGATTGGTCAAATGTTACTAGTTAACTTTGATCTCATTAATCTTGAACTAAAAGTAACTTTAAAAGTTCAAGAACATGTAAATGAAACTTTTTAATTATAACTTTGTACACTTATGTTAGATCTAGACTTTTGAGTCTTGGATCTTCAAGATCAAACTAAGAACGATGTTCTACAACTTAAGATCTTGATTTTATAGGTTCATTTTCAAGTTTGTAACTTATTATTAGTTTTAAAGTTCATGTATGTGTTAGATCTAAGACTTTGATGTAACTTTGGTTCATCAAACTTCATACAACTCTTAAGTGAGTTGTGCTTCATGTCTTAGACTTACACTTGGGTTATGATGGTCAAACCATGGTAAAGATGATGTAAACACATCAATGAGTTGTACACTTAAAGCTATAGGCATCAAGGATGAGAACCATGATGAACATCAAGCACCAAACTCACCGGAACCCATTTTTATTCTGCTTACTGTTCTCTACCTACTGTTTTTCTGTTTCTGTAACAGACCAGCAGACCTGGGCTGTTGTGATTATGATTTTAAAATAGCTCTTTTAGAGTAGATAACTTTTCATATAAGACTCGTCTTCATCCGAGTTACGGTTTCGGATTTATGGCCCTCCGATCGTCACTATGTCCTTTTAAAGTTGTGCAGAAATTTCTGACCTACTCGCACTTAAACTGTCACCACGGTTAAACGAAGACGAGTTTGCTTGTGTAAATTTTACCACACTTAAAGGACTCATATACAGAGCCATGGCCACTGGTCTCACCTCTGTTCAGTTTGTGTAGAGACCGTGGTGACTGACCGAACTCAGCCCTTGTTTTAAACTACTTTCGTAAACGAAACTTACTTTACGCCTTTTGTTTGATGATGAATGATGATGACCTTTAAGACCTTATTTACATACTTTTAAACCTTTTCAGACGATTTACTGACTTAGTACTATTTGACTTAGGTTGAGGACTTTCGGACCGATTACTTGCACAATTTTCCCGACTCGACTTTTACCGCTACTTTATCATTGTGAGTTATAGCATTCCCTTTTTACTTTAACTTATTTTGGGAACTGAGAATACATACATATTTTATGTTTTACATACTAGGCACGAGTACTTAAACTTATATATGTGTGGGTGATACAACAGCATAAACATTCCCTTTAGCACGGTAACGTTTAATCATTGGTTTTTGAACCGTGAACGCGAATCTTAGATATGGATCCATAGGGGTTGACATCCCCACTCGGGCTAGTAGCGCTAGCATTTAATGAGTGTTTAATACTTCGTAGACATACGCACTTGCCAAGTGTACTTTCAGGGGGTATAAACGTTAAGTTAGTTACCAAGTGCCCACGGTTAACATATACTTTATCATAATGTTTTAAAACGCTTTTTGTAGCACTGAAATCTCGTGGCCTACCTTACTTACTGTTATACTTAAACTATAGCTCACCAACCTTTGTGTTGATGTTTTAAAGCATATTTTTCTCAGGTGCTTGAGGTTAGCTTCCGCTGTGTACTAGTCGTGCTGTAGACACCCGCTGCTTAGAGTTGTCATCGCATGAACTACTTTACCTTGCATTCAAATTTTAGTACTTTTGAACTATGACTTGTAACGACCATTGTGGTCACATACACTTATTATTTGCTTCTACTTAGTGAAGCATGCTTTTGGATTGTAAAACATTCGATGTTGGTTTAGATATCACTTTATTTATGAATGCAAACTCTTTTTGAAATCGCATATAGTACTTAACCTTGTAATGATCCTGTTGTTGATGATTCGTACACGATGGTTTTGTACGGGGCATCACATTTGGTATCAGAGCATTGGTTGTAGGGAATTAGGTTGCATTAGTGAGTCTAAGACCGACCCGAGTAGGATTCACTAATAGGACTAATCTACAACTTGCTAGTTTACGTGTTTCTGCTGAACTTACTGCATGCTGCTGTTTACTTTTACTGCTATATGCCGTATACTATTACATGATTTCACTACTGCATGCTATTATCTGCTTTCGATTGCATGATACTTGTCGTTATTGCCATGCTACTTATTGTTATACATGATTTAAACTGTTGGCCTAATACGTGCTTGCTTTATGACTTACTGACATGGAAAATTTATTTTTCCTTGTTCAAATGTCGGATGTTCCACCTGCTATCGTTTTGGGCAGTTTAGACTCTTCAGCTACCCCACCTACCACTGTTGCCGATCCACCGATCCCGATACGCACGAGTGACCCCGACGCTTCATCTTCGGACTAGCAGCCAGCCGCCTGCACCAGTGGCTACTATTGACGGACACATGGACCCTACGGAGATTCCAGCTCCGTCTGCTCCCGGACCCTCGGAGTTACAGCCCCGCATCGGTGGTGTTGTGATCCCCGCGGAGTTCGGGGAAGGGCCATTCCGTAACCATATGCGCATGCCGTGCCGACGCGCTCCAGATGGACGTTTAGTGCCGATTCCGCCATTCAGATACAGACAGATGATGGCCGCTCATGGACAACCAGTTCAGCCACCCGTGTCACCACCACATGATTCTGATGATCCTTCATCCGATGACTCCTCTACAGATGACTCCAGTGACTCCGACGAAGAGAACCTTGGTGACGTACCTATACAGGCACCCTCCACCCCGCCGAAGAAGCGGTACCGTCCTGATGGCACCGTCATTCCAGGGGTGAATGGAGGTCGTGCTTTCACTGACACTTTTGGTCGGCGTCGGAGGGTTACTGCCCGTAAACGGCTTGTGCCGTACCCTGCCGACCCACAGATACGTAAGGTTCCCCGTTACGTACTGACTATTTCTGGAGCCGGGACATCTGCACCCCGTTTCGTGCGGTCTGCACCATCCGCTCTACCGGCCCCACCTGCACCACCAGCACCGCCCGCCCCACCAGCTCCCACTGTCGAGGAATTGACAAGGGAGGTGAGAATCCTTCGAGCTTGGGTTACTGAGCTCGAGGAGCAGTTGGCTCAGGTTTTAGACATCCTACACCCACCTTCACCATAGGACCTTTTGTATTAGATTTCATGATGTAATCTAGTCGTAGTTTCATATTTCACTTATGTAATGTACGAATCTATCATGATGTATGAAACTTATTATTAATGAATGGAAACTTTGTGATGTTACTTTTTGCACAAGTGTTATATTTACGTTACTGTATGGTGTTTTGCGGTACTTGTATCAACTTGCGTTACTTAATTAACATGTGTTGTGCTGTTTACATGTTGGTTGTTATATACTATATTATTATATATTGAATGCTGGGTTTTGACTTGAGTCAAAATGTTTGTATAGAACACTATGGCTAACGGTCGATCCACACCTACTGCTGCTCAAATTGAAGAGATGATCCAAGAACGTGTAGCCGTAGCCATTGCGGAAATGCAACCCCAAGCTCCACCGCCACCGCCACCACCACCACCATCGGTTATTCAACCCGTTCGAAATGGGTGTACTTACAAGGAATTCCAGAGCTGTAAACCACATAACTTCAGCGGCACCGAGGGACCGGTTGGTCTCACCAGATGGTTCGAGAAACTTGAATCAGTATTCCGAGTTAGCAACTGTTCGGAGGACAACAAAACCAAATTTACTTCTTGCACGCTGTCTGACGGCGCGCTCACGTGGTGGAACAGAATGGCACAGGCACAAGGCATTGATGAGGCGTATGCTACGCCATGGGAGGAATTCAAAGCAGCTATGATTGATGAGTATTGTCCGAGAACCGAAATCCAGAAGATGGAAATGGAGTTCATGTAGTTAAAGGCCGTTGGGAACGACCTTGATGGTTACAACAGGAGATTTTTGGAACTAGCTCTTATGTGTCCGACAATGGTCACCCTGGAATTCAAGCGGATGGAAAGGTACTTCTGGGGACTCCCTAAGAGCATTAAGGGAAACGTCACCTCGTCCAAACCACCAAATGTTTCCGAAGCGATGCGCATGGCGCATACTTTAATGAATCAAATAACCATCGATGAACCGGAGAAAACTAAATCTGAAGTGGATACTAGTGAGAAACGCAAATGGGATAACCATAACAACAACAACAACAGGGGAAGAAACTATGAACAGAACCCGGCGAAACGACATGAGGGTTTCAGAGGAAACAACAACGGTGGAAACCTCAACCCCAACAACAACACCAACTCCAACCCGAACTACAAAGGAACCTTACCACAATGCAAGAGGTGTTACAAACACCACACTGGGTATTGCAATGTTGTCTGCGAGAAATGCCAACGGGCTGGACATATCGGGAAAGACTGCAAGGTCACCACTTTGAATGGGAAGCCGAACACCAATAGACCGAAGAAGTGCTACGAATGCGGACAGATGGGCCATTTCAGAAATGCGTGCCCAAATAAGCGAAAAGACGAAGGACCACCCCGTGGTAGAGCTTTTAATGTTAATGCAAGGGATGCACGCGATAACCCCGACTTGGTGATAGGTATATTCAAAATCAACAATCTTTTAGCTTCTGTCTTGTTTGATACTGGTGCGGATAGAAGTTATGTATGTAGACATTTTTGCTATAAGATTAATTGGTCGTTAGTCCCATTAAAAGAGAGTATGCTTGTCGAGGTCGCCAACGGTAAACTTGAAAAAGTTGACCACATTAGTCGGGGAGCTATTATCAACATTGCTGGTGCAGATTTTGAAATTGATTTGATACCAATCAAATTGGGAAGTTTTGACGTGATCGTCGGTATGGATTGGTTGAGCAAGATAAGGGCCGATATTATCTGTGGAGATAAAGCACTTCGTATACCACACGGAGACGGTGAGCCACGGATCATCTATGGAGAAAGATGTACCTCGAAGTTGAACCTCATTAGTTGCGTGAAAGCGCAAAAGATTACGAAGAAGGGACGTCTTGCTGTCCTAGCACATGTGAAAGCGGTAGAAACTGAGGTGAAGAGCGTGAACGACATTCGAATTGTGAACGAATTTTCCGATTTCTTCCCAAAGGAATTTCCTGGATTGCCGCCGCAGAGAGCAGTAGAATTTCAGATTGATTTAGTGCCAGGAGCTGCACCTGTAGCTCGCGCACCTTATAGACTCGCACCTTCCGAGATGCAAGAATTACAGAGTCAACTACAAGAACTACTTGACCGTGGATTTATCCAACCAAGTTTCTCGCCTTGGGGCGCACCTGTGTTGTTTGTGAAGAAGAAGGATGGATCCTTCCGTATGTGTATCAACTACCGTGAACTCAACAAATTGACGATCAAAAATCGGTATCCTCTTCCCAGAATTGACGATCTTTTTGATCAACTACAAGGATCGAGCGTTTACTCAAAGATCGATTTACGATCCGGTTATCACCAGTTGAGGGTGAAAGAAAGTGACGTGATGAAAACTGCATTCAGAACTCGTTATGGTCATTATGAGTTTCTCGTGATGTCATTCGGTTTAACAAATGCACCTGCCGTGTTCATGGATCTCATGAATCGTGTCTGCAAGCCGTACTTGGATAAGTTTGTTATCGTCTTCATAGATGATATCCTCATCTACTCTAAGAGCGAAGAAGAGCATGAGCAACACCTCCGACTAGTACTTGAACTCCTGAGACAAGAGCAACTTTACGCCAAATTCTCCAAGTGTGAATTTTGGTTGAAGGAAGTACAATTTCTGGGTCATGTTGTGAGTGACCAGGGTATCAAAGTTGATCCCACCAAGATTGAAGCCATCAGCAAGTGGGAGACCCCCACTACTCCGACTCATATTCGCCAATTCCTAGGTCTCGCCGGTTATTACCGAAGATTCATCGAAGGATTTTCTCTGATTGCGCGTCCTTTGACCGCGCTGACTCACAAGGGCAAGAAGTTCATTTGGGAACCCGCACACGAATCAGCATTTCAAACTTTGAAGAAGAAGTTAACTACCGCACCTATCCTATCACTTCCCGAAGGCAGTGACGATTTCGTTGTTTATTACGATGCTTCAAAGAGTGGTTTTGGTTGTGTACTGATGCAACGATCAAAGGTTATTGCCTATGCCTCCCGCCAATTGAAGATTCACGAGCGGAACTACACTACTCACGATCTTGAACTTGGAGCCGTTGTCTTTGCGCTCAAATTGTGGAGACACTATTTGTATGGAACTAAGAGCACTATTTTCACCGATCACAAGAGTCTCCAGCACATCTTCGATCAGAAGCAACTGAATATGAGACAGCGTCGATGGATCAAGACGCTCAATGACTACGATTGTGAACTCCGTTATCACCCTGGAAAGGCCAATGTTGTAGCTGACGCATTAAGCCGAAAGGAGAGGACGGCACCTCTTTGTGTTAGGGCTCTGAACATCACCATCCATTCGAACCTCAACAGCCAGATCTAAGTAGCCCAAGATGAGGCTCTCAAGGAGGGGAATATATCTCATGAACATTTGAACATTCTCGTCTCTAAATTCGAGGTTAAGGAGTCTGGACTCCGATGTTATGCCGGAAGAATTTGGGTACCTCGTTACGGAGATCTACGGAACCTTATACTTGATGAAGCCCACAAGTCGAGATATTCGATTCATCCTGGAGTGGGCAAAATGTACCACGACCTTAAAGAACAGTATTGGTGGCCGAATCTTAAGAAGGACATTGCAACTTATGTTGGTAAGTGTTTGACTTGCTCGAAGGTTAAAGCCGAGCATCAGAGGTGAAATGTCCCGTTCTTATTGATTAAAAACGTTCCATATTAATTGATTTCATTGCGAGGTTTTGACCTCTATATGAGACGTTTTTCAAAGACTGCATTCATTTTAAAACAAACCATAACCTTTATTTCATCAATAAAGGTTTAAAAAGCTTTACGTAGATTATCAAATAATGATAATCTAAAATATCCTGTTTACACACGACCATTACATAATGGTTTACAATACAAATATGTTACAACAAAATAAGTTTTTTGAATGCAGTTTTTACACAATATCATACAAGCATGGACTCCAAATCTCGTCCTTATTTAAGTATGCAACAGCGGAAGCTCTTAATAATCACCTGAGAATAAACATGCTTAAAACGTCAACAAAAATGTTGGTGAGTTATAGGTTTAACCTATATATATATATCAAATCATAATAATAGACCACAAGATTTCATATTTCAATACACATCCCATACATAGAGATAAAAATCATTCATATGGTGAACACCTGGTAACCGACATTAACAAGATGCATATATAAGAATATCCCCATCATTCCGGGACACCCTTCGGATATGATATAAATTTCGAAGTACTAAAGCATCCGGTACTTTCGAAGTACTTCCCATCCTTGGTCTTGTGGAACATAACCGTTATGGCCGTTGATAAGACAGCGTGTTGTAACGTCGTCAAAGGGACGAGGGTTACGTAATGTCCAACAGTCCTGTAACAATCTAAAAACCTCATTTCTTACCCCAATTACCGACTCCGTCACTTGTGGGAACGTTTTGTTTAATAGTTGTAGCCCGATGTTCTTGTTCTCACTTTGGTGAGAAGCAAACATTACTAATCCGTAAGCATAACATGCTTCTTTATGTTGCATGTTAGCCGCTTTTTCTAAATCACGAAGTCCAATATTCGGATATATTGAGTCAAAATAATTTCTTAACCCATTGCGTAAAATAGCATTTGGGTTCCCCGCAATATATGCGTCAAAGTAAACACATCGTAACTTATGGATTTCCCAATGTGATATCCCCCATCTTTCGAACGAAAGCCTTTTATAAACCAAGGCATTCTTGGAACGTTCTTCGAATGTCTTACAAACCGATCTCGCCTTAAATAGTTGTGCCGAAGAATTCTGACCGACTCTAGACAAGATTTCATCAATCATGTCTCCGGGTAGGTCTCTTAAAATATTGGGTTGTCTATCCATTTTGTGTTTTTATACTGTAAAATAGACAAGAGTTAGATTCATAAAAAAAATACTTATTAATACAAGCAATTTTTACATATATCATAAATCATAAGCACACTATATTACATATATTACACCACACGAATACAACTATCTTATTCCGACTCGCTTGTTTCTTCTTCTTCGGTTTTGGTTCGTTTTGCCAAGTTTCTAGGGATATATGATGTTCCCCTAATACGAGCCGTCGTTTTCCACATTGGTTTAGAAAAACCTGGTGGTTTAGAGGTTCCCGGGTCATTGTTACAACTTAAGGACTTCGGGGGTTGACGATACATATAAAGTTCATCGGGGTTGGAATTAGATTTCTCTATTTTTATGCCCTTTCCCTTATTATTTTCTTTTGCCTTTTTAAATTCAGTTGGGGTAATTTCTATAACATCATCGAAATTCTCGTCGGAATTCGATTCATCGGAGAATTGGTAATCCTCCCAATATTTTGCTTCCTTGGCGAAAACACCATTGACCATAATTAACCTTGGTCGGTTGGTAAAGGATTTTCTTTTACTTAACCGTTTTATTATTTCCCCCACCGGTTCTATTTGTTCATCCGGTTCCGATTCTTCTTCCGGTTCCGATTCTTCTTCCGGTTCCGACTCTTCTTCCGGTTCCTCTTCGGAAACTTGTGAATCAGTCCACGAATCATTCCAATTTACATTTGACTCTTCATTATTATTAGGTGAGTCAATGGGACTTGTTCTAGAGGTAGTCATCTATCACATAATATCAAACGCGTTAAGAGATTAATATATCACATAATATTTACATGTTAAAAATATATAGTTTCCAACAAAATTTGTTAAGCAATCATTTTTCAAGTAAACACGGTCGAAGTCCAGACTCACTAATGCATCCTAACAAACTCGATAAGACACACTAATGCAAAATTTTGGTTCTCTAAGACCAACGCTCTGATACCAACTGAAATGTCCCGTTCTTATTGATTAAAAACGTTCCATATTAATTGATTTCGTTGCGAGGTTTTGACCTCTATATGAGACGTTTTTCAAAGACTGCATTCATTTTAAAACAAACCATAACCTTTATTTCATCAATAAAGGTTTAAAAAGCTTTACGTAGATTATCAAATAATGATAATCTAAAATATCCTGTTTACACACGACCATTACATAATGGTTTACAATACAAATATGTTACAACAAAATAAGTTTCTTGAATGCAGTTTTTACACAATATCATACAAGCATGGACTCCAAATCTCATCCTTATTTAAGTATGCGACAGCGGAAGCTCTTAATAATCACCTGAGAATAAACATGCTTAAAACGTTAACAAAAATGTTGGTGAGTTATAGGTTTAACCTATATATATATATCAAATCATAGTAATAGACCACAAGATTTCATATTTCAATACACATCCCATACATAGAGATAAAAATCATTCATATGGTGAACACCTGGTAACCGACATTAACAAGATGCATATATAAGAATATCCCCATCATTCCGGGACACCCTTCGGATTTGATATAAATTTCGAAGTACTAAAGCATCCGGTACTTTGGATGGGGTTTGTTAGGCCCAATAGATCTATCTTTAGGATTCGCGTCAATTAGGGTGTCTGTTCCCTAATTCTTAGATTACCAGACTTAATAAAAAGGGGCATATTCGATTTCGATAATTCAACCATAGAATGTAGTTTCACGTACTTGTGTCTATTTTGTAAATCATTTATAAAACCTGCATGTATTCTCATCCCAAAAATATTAGATTTTAAAAGTGGGACTATAACTCACTTTCACAGATTTTTACTTCGTCGGGAAGTAAGACTTGGCCACTGGTTGATTCACGAACCTATAACAATATATACATATATATCAAAGTATGTTCAAAATATATTTACAACACTTTTAATATATTTTGATGTTTTAAGTTTATTAAGTCAGCTGTCCTCGTTAGCAACCTACAACTAGTTGTCCATAGTTAGATGTACAGAAATAAATCGATAAATATTATCTTGAATCAATCCACGACCCAGTGTATACGTATCTCAGTATTGATCACAACTCAAACTATACATATTTTAGAATCAACCTCAACCCTGTATAGCTAACTCCAACATTTACATATAGAGTGTCTATGGTTGTTCCGAAATATATATAGATGTGTCGACATGATAGGTCGAAACATTGTATACGTGTCTATGGTATCTCAAGATTACATAATATACAATACAAGTTGATTAAGTTATGGTTGGAATAGATTTGTTACCAATTTTCACGTAGCTAAAATGAGAAAAATTATCCAATCTTGTTTTACCCATAACTTCTTCATTTTAAATCCGTTTTGAGTGAATAAAATTGCTATGGTTTCATATTGAACTCTATTTTATGAATCTAAATAGAAAAAGTATAGGTTTATAGTCGGAAAAATAAGTTACAAGTCATTTTTGTAAAGGTAGTCATTTCAGTCGAAAGAACGACGTCTAGATGACCATTTTAGAAAACATACTTCCACTTTGAGTTTAACCATAATTTTTGGATATAGTTTCATGTTCATAATAAAAATCATTTTCTCAGAATAACAACTTTTAAATCAAAGTTTATCATAGTTTTTAATTAACTAACCCAAAACAGCCCGCGGTGTTACTACTACGGCGTAAATCCGGTTTTACGGTGTTTTTTTCGTGTTTCCAGGTTTTAAATCATTAAGTTAGCATATCATATAGATATAGAACATGTGTTTAGTTGATTTTAAAAGTTAAGTTAGAAGGATTAACTTTTGTTTGCGAACAAGTTTAGAATTAACTAAACTATGTTCTAGTGATTACAAGTTTAAACCTTCGAATAAGATAGCTTTATATGTATGAATCGAATGATGTTATGAACATCATTACTACCTTAAGTTCCTTGGATAAACCTACTGGAAAAGAGAAAAATGGATCTAGCTTCAACGGATCCTTGGATGGCTCGAAGTTCTTGAAGCAGAATCATGACACGAAAACAAGTTCAAGTAAGATCATCACTTGAAATAAGATTGTTATAGTTATAGAAATTGAACCAAAGTTTGAATATGATTATTACCTTGTATTAGAATGATAACCTACTATAATAAACAAAGATTTCTTGAGGTTGGATGATCACCTTACAAGATTGGAAGTGAGCTAGCAAACTTGAAAGTATTCTTGATTTTATGTAACTAGAACTTGTAGAATATATGAAGAACACTTAGAACATGAAGATAGAACTTGAGAGAGATCAATTAGATGAAGAAAATTGAAGAATGAAAGTGTTTGTAGGTGTTTTTGGTCGTTGGTGTATGGATTAGATATAAAGGATATGTAATTTTATTTTCATGTAAATAAGTCATGAATGATTACTCATATTTTTGTAATTTTATGAGATATTTCATGCTAGTTGCCAAATGATGGTTCCCACATGTTTTAGGTGACTCACATGGGCTGCTAAGAGCTGATCATTGGAGTGTATATACCAATAGTACATACATCTAAAAGCTGTGTATTGTACGAGTACGAAACGGGTGCATACGAGTAGAATTGTTGATGAAACTGAACGAGGATGTAATTGTAAGCATTTTTGTTAAGTAGAAGTATTTTGATAAGTGTATTGAAGTCTTTAAAAAGTGTATAAATACATATTAAAACACTACATGTATATACATTTTAACTGAGTCGTTAAGTCATCGTTAGTTGTTACATGTAAGTGTTGTTTTGAAACCTTTAGGTTAACGATCTTGTTAAATGTTGTTAACCCAATGTTTATAATATCAAATGAGATTTTAAATTATTATATTATTATGATATTATCATGTATGAATATCTCTTAATATGATATATATACATTAAATGTCTTTACAATGATAATCGTTACATATATGTCTCGTTTAAAAATCATTAAGTTAGTAGTCTTGTTTTTACATATGTAGTTCATTGTTAATATACTTAATGATATGTTTACTTATAATAGTATCATGTTAACTATATATATATATATATATATATATATATATATATATATATATATATATATATATATATATATATATATATATATATATATATATATATATATATATATATATATATATATATATATATATATATATATATATATATATATATATATATATATATATATATCCATATATATGTCATCATATAGTTTTTACAAGTTTTAACGTTCGTGAATCACCGGTCAACTTGGGTGGTCAATTGTCTATATGAAACATATTTCAATTAATCAAGTCTTAAAAAGTTTGATTGCTTAACATGTTGGAAACATTTAATCATGTAAATATCAATCTCAATTAATATATATAAACATGGAAAAGTTTGGGTCACTACAGTACCTACCCGTTAAATAAATTTCGTCCCGAAATTTTAAGCTGTTGAAGGTGTTGACGAATCTTCTGGAAATAGATGCGGGTATTTCTTCTTCATCTGATCTTCACGCTCCCAGGTGAACTCGGGTCCTCTACGAGCATTCCATCGAACCTTAACAATTGGTATCTTGTTTTGCTTAAGTGTTTTAACCTCACGATCCATTATTTCGACGAGTTCTTCGATGAATTGAAGTTTTTCGTTGATTTGGATTTCATCTAATGGAATAGTGAGATCTTCTTTAGCAAAACATTTCTTCAAATTCGAGACGTGGAAAGTGTTATGTACAGCCGCGAGTTGTTGAGGTAACTCAAGTCGGTAAGCTACTGGTCCGACACGATCAATAATCTTGAATGGTCCAATATACCTTGGATTTAATTTCCCTCGTTTACCAAATCGAACAACGCCTTTCCAAGGTGCAACTTTAAGCATGACCATCTCTTCAATTTCAAATTCTATATCTTTTCTTTTAATGTCAGCGTAGCTCTTTTGTCGACTTTGGGCGGTTTTCAACCGTTGTTGAATTTGGATTATCTTCTCGGTAGTTTCTTGTATAATCTCCGGACCTGTAATCTGTCTATCCCCCACTTCACTCCAACAAATCGGAGACCTGCACTTTCTATCATAAAGTGCTTCAAACGGCGCCATCTCAATGCTTGAATGGTAGCTGTTGTTGTAGAAAAATTTTGCTAACGGTAGATGTCGATCCCAACTGTTTCCGAAATCAATAACACATGCTCGTAGCATGTCTTCAAGTGTTTGTATCGTCCTTTCGCTCTGCCCATCAGTTTGTGGATGATAGGCAGTACTCATGTCTAGACAAGTTCCTAATGCTTGCTGTAATGTCTGCCAGTGAAAGGACCCGTCCTAATCCACCTGGACGAAGTCATCAACATTTGGTCCCATTGCGATGATCGGCTCCAAGTAATGTCCTTATATTGAGCAAATGCACAGCGGAATACTTAATTCGTACCTGAGAATAAACATGCTTTAAAGTGTCAACCAAAAGGTTGGTGAGTTCATAGGTTTATCATAACAATCATTTCAATATGTTAATAGACCACAAGATTTCATAATCATAAACATAATAAACTCGCAAGTGTATGTAAAGCATTCTAAGTGGTTGAGCACTTGGTAACCATACTTAACATTTAATCAACGTCGCATATTCCCTTTATTATGAAATCTCACTACACCGTACCAAGTGTAGTCACCAAAACGAAGTACTGTGCAACCGTTGAATACTGGTCGTCCAGTCCGGTTGGGGTTGTCAGGCCCGATAGATCTATCAACAGGATTCGCGTTTACAATACCCATGTAAATAGTAGTTACCAAGCTACAGGAAAATATGCCGGTGGTACAACTCAACGTAGAATATATTTTTAAGTACTTGTGTCTATTTTGTAAACATTTATAAAAGCAGCGCATGTATTCTCAGCCCAAAAATATATATTGCAAAAGCAATTAAAAAGGGAGCAAATGAAACTCACTTTTGCCTTGAAGGTATTTAATTCGACTTGGTCTCCGATAGATATCACGAACCTAACCATATATATAATATATCAACATATTTTCTTTTTAAGTAATCGTTACATATACATATATATATATATATATATATATATATATATATATATATATATATATATATATATATATATATATATATATATATATATACTTTTAATACTTTTAATATTTTCTTAGTCCGTAGTTAGCAGTTCGATGTTAGTGGTCTACAATTAGTTGCTTAAATAAAATAAATAAAGACCCCATCGTATTCGTATTGATCAGAATTAATCTCGACCCATGGTACCATGTTGTCAAATGACGTGTTGCGTACATAAAGTACCGTGTTGTCAAATGACGTGTTGCGTACAATCATGAGGTCTTATGATTAATCTTCTCGTGTTGTTTACGGGTGGTCCTGAAATATATAAAATCAAATCATAAGTAATTATATATAAAATATCATATTAATTAGAAAAGATATGATTAATTTACTTTTTCTCCAAATATTTTCGTAGCTAAACTAGCTTCGGATACCCAATCTTGTTTTAGTCGTAGTTTTTTCATTACAACTCCGTTTTTGTTGGTTCAACTTGCCACTTCCTTGGATCGAGTCAAATTTTAAGAATATGAACTGAAAATACCTTAGTTTGTATTCGAAATCATAGGTTATAGGTCAAACTTGGGTGAAACTTATGAAAGTGATCATTTTCCATCATAAAAACATTTAATGATCATTTTTCTAAAAATACTTACACTTTGAGTTAAACCATGAAATTTTTATGTGTTAACATATTCATAAGAAATATCATTTTTCCAGAACATGAACTTCCAAATCAAAGTTCAAGATGGTTTTTAATTATCCTACCCAAAACAGCCCCCGGTTGCACTCCGACGACGTAGATTCAGTTTTTAAGATATTCTTTGTAAAACCAAGTTATATCTTGTTAGGTTAGCATATCATTATGATATATTACAGGTCTTGAAGTGTTTTAAAAATCAATTTAGAAGGATCTATTTAGTTTGCGAACAAGTTTGAAATCATTCAAACTATGTTCTTGTTGTTAAAATTTTATACCACAAAATAAGATAGCTATATGAATATGAATTGAATAAGATTATGAACAAGGTTACTACCTCAAGTTACTTGGAAAAATTTTCTGCAAAAGATAAGAAATAATCTTGGAATCAAAGAGTGGTGGAGTTAGATCAAAAGGTTGGAAGTAAACTTCTTCAAATGGGTGGTTATTTTGATATGTTCTTGAAAGAGTTTTCTTATGGTGTTTAAGGCTTATAATTGAAGCTAAATGATGGAGAAAATGCTTGGAGATGATCAAGTATAAAGTTAGGAGTATTTTGAGAGAGAAATGAGGGTGTAGGTATGAGAAAATGGAGTGAAGAAATGGTGTTCATTTATAAAAACGTTTTTAGTTTATAAAGAAAGAAAAGGATTCCTAATTTTGTTTTCTTACTAATAATTCATACTACTTGACAAATTCTAGTTACCTCATATCTAGGGCAGTAATAATGTTGATTAGGATGTTGATTTGATGTGTATATACCAATAGTAAATACGTATAGAAGCTGGGTATGATACTGGTACATATACCCTAGATATACGTATAGAAATCTTGAGGAAACGGAAAGAGAATTCAAATATAGCTATCTTTTGTGAATATACTTATATTGTTTTATGTATTTAAGTCCTTAAAAAGTGATTAAATACATTATATATACGATACATGTATAAGCATTATAGATTATAAGTATATATATCAAAGAATGTTACGTATAGTTATCGTTTTGAAAACTTAAGTTAGTTGTTTCAAAATATACTTATAACTCATTATCATTAGTACACAATGAGATTTTAAACCATCCTTAGATCATGTTAAATATATATAAATACATATATATACACAAATGTATAATTATCGTATGTTATATAGTTCGTGATATCATCGGTCATATTGGACGGTCAAACGTTGTGTAAAACTCTTTTCAAAAACACAAGTCTTAACAATTTGGATTGCTTATCATGTTGGTATGGTTTAATTTATGTAAATATTAATCTCATAAGTATAATTTTGTCGGAAAATTCCGGGTCATTACAGCCAGAATCTTGAAATAAATCTGCCATCCCTATCAGAGATAATAGAGATTGGTATTCCATGTCTGGAAATGACTTCCTTCAAATACAGTCGTGCTAACTTCTCCATCTTGTCATCTTCTCTTATTGGCAGGAAGTGTGCTGATTTGGTGAGACGATCAACTATTACCCAAATAGTATCAAAACCACTTGCTCTCCTTGGCAATTTAGTGATGAAATCCACGGTAATGTTTTCCCATTTCCATTCCGGGATTTCGGGTTGTTGAAGTAGACCTGATGGTTTCTGATGCTCAGCTTTGACCTTAGAATACGTCAAACATTCTCCTACGTATTTTGCAACATCAGCTTTCATACCCGGCCACCAAAAATGTTTCTTGAGATCCTTGTACATCTTCCCCGTTCCAGGATGTATTGATTATCTGGTTTTATGAGCTTCTCTAAGTACCATTTCTCTCATATCTCCAAATTTTGGTACCCAAATCCTTTCAGCCCTATACCGGGTTCCGTCTTCCCGAATATTAAGATGCTTCTCCGATCCTTTGGGTATTTCATCCTTTAAATTTCCCTCTTTTAAAACTCCTTGTTGCGCCTCCTTTATTTGAGTAGTAAGGTTATTATGAATCATTATATTCATAGATTTTACTCGAATGGGTTCTCTGTCCTTCCTGCTCAAGGCGTCGGCTACCACATTTGCCTTCCCCGGGTGGTAACGAATCTCAAAGTCGTAATCATTCAACAATTCAATCCACCTACGCTGCCTCATATTCAGTTGTTTCTGATTAAATATGTGTTGAAGACTTTTGTGGTCGGTATATATAATACTTTTGACCCCATATAAGTAGTGCCTCCAAGTCTTTAATGCAAAAACAACCGTGCCTAATTCCAAATCATGCGTCGTATAATTTTGTTCGTGAATCTTCAATTGTCTAGACGCATAAGCAATCACCTTAGTTCGTTGCATTAATACACAACCGAGACCTTGCTTTGATGCGTCACAATAAATCACAAAATCATCATTCCCTTCAGGCAATGACAATATAGGTGCCGTAGTTAGCTTTTTCTTCAATAACTGAAACGCTTTCTCTTGTTCATCATTCCATTCAAATTTCTTCCCTTTATGCGTTAATGCAGCCAAGGGTTTTGCTATTCTGGAAAAGTCTTGGATGAACCTTCTGTAGTAACCAGCTAGTCCTAAAAACTGGCGTATGTGTTTCGGAGTTTTCGGGGTTTCCCACTTTTCAACAGTTTCTATCTTTGCCGGATCCACCTTAATACCTTCTTTGTTCACTATGTGACCGAGGAATTGAACTTCTTCCAACCAAAATGCACACTTTGAAAACTTAGCGTACAATTCTTCCTTCCTCAATACTTCTAACACCTTTCTCAAATGTTCTCCGTGTTCTTGGTCATTCTTTGAGTAAATAAGTATGTCATCAATGAAAACAATGACAAACTTGTCAAGGTATGGTCCACACACTCGGTTCATAAGGTCCATGAACACAGCTGGTGCATTAGTTAAACCAAACGGCATGACCATAAACTCGTAATGACCGTAACGTGTTCTGAAAGCAGTCTTTGGAATATCATCTTCTTTCACCCGCATTTGATGATACCCGGAACGTAAGTCAATCTTTGAATAAACAGACGAGCCTTGTAGTTGATCAAATAAGTCGTCGATTCTCGATAGTGGGTAGCGGTTCTTGATGGTAAGTTTGTTCAACTCTCGGTAGTTGATACACAACCTGAATGTACCATCTTTCTTCTTGACAAACAAAACAGGAGCTCCCCACGGTGATGTGCTTGGTCGAATGAAACCACGCTCTAAAAGTTCTTGTAATTGGCTTTGCAGTTCTTTCATCTCGCTGGGTGCGAGTCTGTAAGGAGCACGAGCTATTGGTGCAGCTCCTGGTACAAGATCTATTTGAAATTCAATGGATCGATGTGGGGGTAATCCCGGTAATTCTTTCGGAAATACATCGGGAAATTCTTTTGCAATGGGAACATCATTGATGCTCTTTTCTTCAGTTTGTACTTTCTCGACGTGTGCTAGAACAGCATAGCAACCTTTTCTTATTAGTTTTTGTGCCTTCAAATTACTAATAAGATGTAGCTTCGTGTTGCCCTTTTCTCCGTACACCATTAAGGGTTTTCCTTTTTCTCGTATAATGCGAATTGCATTTTTGTAACAAACGATCTCTGCTTTCACTTCTTTCAACCAGTCCATACCGATTATCACATCAAAACTCCCTAACTCTACTGGTATCAAATCAATCTTAAATGTTTCGCTAACCAGTTTAATTTCTCGATTGCGACATATATTATCTGCTGAAATTAATTTACCATTTGCTAATTCGAGTAAAAATTTACTATCCAAAGGCGTCAATGGACAACTTAATTTAGCACAAAAATCTCTACTCATATAGCTTCTATCCGCACCCGAATCAAATAAAACGTAAGCAGATTTATTGTCAATAAGAAACGTACCCGTAACAAGCTCCGGGTCTTCCTGTGCCTCTGCCGCATTAATATTGAAAACTCTTCCGCGGCCTTGTCCATTCGTGTTTTCCTGGTTCGGGCAATTTCTAATAATGTGGCCCGGTTTTCCACATTTATAACAAACTACATTGGCATAACTTGCTCCGACACTACTTGCTCCGCCATTACTCGTTCCGACACCATTTGTTCCTTTCGTTCTATTAACCCCTGGTCCGTAGACCTCACACTTCGCCGCGCTATGACCATTTCTTTTACACTTGTTGCAAAATTTGGTGCAGAACCCCGAGTGATAATTTTCACACATTTGGCATAGCTGCTTCTGATTGTTGTTGTTGTTGCGGTTATTATTGTTGTTGGGATGATTGTTGTAGTTGTTGTTGTTGTTGTTGTTGTTGTTGTTGGGCCGTTTGTTGTAGTTGCGATTGATGTTGTGATTGTTGGGATAATTGTTGCGATTATTGTTGTAATTGCTGTTGTTGTTGTATTGGTGATTCTTATCACCGTTTTCCTCCCACTTTCTTTTGACTTGCTTCACATTGGCCTCTTCAGCAGTCTGTTCTTTAATTCTTTCTTCAATCTGGTTCACTAGTTTGTGAGCCATTCTACATGCCTGTTGTATGGAGGCGGGCTCCTGTGAACTTATATCTTCTTGGATTCTTTCCGGTAATCCTTTCACAAACGCGTCGATCTTCTCTTCCTCATCTTCGAATGCTCTCGGACACAATAGGCACAATTCTGTGAATCGTCTTTCGTACGTGGTAATATCAAATCCTTGGGTTCGTAACCCTCTAAGTTCTGTCTTGAGCTTATTGAACTCAGTTCTGGGACGGTACTTCTCGTTCATCAAGTGCTTGAATGCTGACCACGGTAGTGCGTACGCATGGTCTTGTCCCACTTGCTCTAGATAGGTATTCCACCATGTTAACGCAGAACCTGTGAAGGTATGCGTAGCGTACTTCACTTTGTCCTCTTCAGTACACTTACTTATGGCAAACACCGATTCGACCTTCTCGGTCCACCGTTTCAATCCGATTGGTCCTTCGGTTCCATCAAATTCCAAAGGTTTGCAGGCAGTGAATTCTTTGTAGGTGCATCCTACACGATTTCCTGTACTGCTAGATCCAAGGTTATTGTTGGTATGTAGCGCAGCCTGTACTGCGGCTATGTTTGAAGCTAGAAAAGTACGGAATTCCTCTTCATTCATATTCACGGTGTGTCGAGTAGTCGGTGCCATTTCCTTCAAAATAGTCAAATGGAACAAGTTAATCATACAGAATATTAAGAGTAGTTAATAGTATTTTGTAGCATAATATGAACTCATTTATAAAAGCTTTTTCTTCATATTAGCGTTTTATAAGTTTAAATTCGGGTAGTACCTACCCGTTAAGTTCATACTTAGTAGCTAATATACAATTCAACTACTACAATTCTATATGAAAAACTGATTATAATAATATTTCGCGTTCAAACTTTTACACAATATTTTACAAACTTACAATACCGCTTATTTTACATATAGCATGAAATATAGCACACAATAAATTTGATACAAGATGGTTGTGAAGATAATTCTAGCTAGTACACAAGTCGTTTAGCAAAGACAATAAAGACACGTAATTCATACGTCCAGAAACAAGTCATGCATTCTGGTTTTACTAGGATTACTTCCCATCCTTGGTCTTGTGGAAAATAACCGTTATGGCCGTTGATAAGACAGCGTGTTATAACGTCGTCAAAGGGACGAGGGTTACGTAATGTCCAACAGTCCCGTAACAATCTAAAAACCTCATTTCTTACCCCAATTACCGACTCCGTCACTTGTGGGAACGTTTTGTTTAATAGTTGTAGCCCTATGTTCTTGTTCTCACTTTGGTGAGAAGCAAACATTACTAATCCGTAAGCATAACATGCTTCTTTATGTTGCATGTTAGCCGCTTTTTCTAAATCACGAAGTCCAATATTCGGATATATTGAGTCAAAATAATTTCTTAACCCATTGCGTAAAATACCATTTGGGTTCCCCGCAATATATGCGTCAAAGTAAACACATCGTAACTTATGAATTTCCCAATGTGATATCCCCCATCTTTCGAACGAAAGCCTTTTATAAACCAAGGTATTCTTGGAACGTTCTTCGAATGTCTTACAAACTGATCTCGCCTTAAATAGTTGTGCCGAAGAATTCTGACCGACTCTAGACAAGATTTCATCAATCATGTCTCCGGGTAGGTCTCTTAAAATATTGGGTTGTCTATCCATTTTGTGTTTTTATACTGTAAAATAGACAAGAGTTAGATTCATAAAAAAAATACTTATTATTACAAGCAATTTTTACATATATCATAAAGCATAAGCACACTATATTACATATATTACACCACACGAATACAACTATCTTATTCCGACTCGCTTGTTTCTTATTCTTCGGTTTTGGTTCGTTTTGCCAAGTTTCTAGGGATATATGATGTTCCCCTAATACGAGCCGTCGTTTTCCACATTGGTTTAGAAAAACCTGGTGGTTTAGAGGTTCCCGGGTCATTGTTACAACTTAAGGACTTCGGGGGTTGACGATACATATAAAGTTCATCGGGGTTGGAATTAGATTTCTCTATTTTTATGCCCTTTCCCTTATTATTTTCTTTTGCCTTTTTAAATTCAGTTGGGGTAATTTCTATAACATCATCGGAATTCTCGTCGGAATCCGATTCATCGGAGAATTGGTAATCCTCCCAATATTTTGCTTCCTTGGCGGAAACACCATTGACCATAATTAACCTTGGTCGGTTGGTAGAGGATTTTCTTTTACTTAACCGTTTTATTATTTCCCCCACCGGTTCTATTTCTTCATCCGGTTCCGATTCTTCTTCCGGTTCCAATTCTTCTTCCGGTTCCGACTCTTCTTCCGATTCCTCTTCGGGAACTTGTGAATCAGTCCACGAATCATTCCAATTTACATTTGACTCTTCATTATTATTAGGTGAGTCAATGGGACTTGTTCTAGAGGTAGACATCTATCACATAATATCAAACGCGTTAAGAGATTAATATATCACATAATATTCACATGTTAAAAATATATAGTTTCCAACAAAATTTGTTAAGCAATCATTTTTCAAGTAAACACTGTCGAAGTCCAGACTCACTAATGCATCCTAACAAACTCGATAAGACACACTAATGCAAAATTCTGGTTCTCTAAGACCAACGCTCTGATACCAACTGAAATGTCCCGTTCTTATTGATTAAAAACGTTCCATATTAATTGATTTCGTTGCGAGGTTTTGACCTCTATATGAGACGTTTTTCAAAGACTGCATTCATTTTAAAACAAACCATAACCTTTATTTCATCAATAAAGGTTTAAAAAACTTTACGTAGATTATCAAATAATGATAATATAAAATATCCTATTTACACACGACCATTACATAATGGTTTACAATACAAATATGTTACAACAAAATAAGTTTCTTGAATGCAGTTTTTACACAATATCATACAAGCATGGACTCCAAATCTCGTCCTTATTTATGTATGCGACAGCGGAAGCTCTTAATAATCACCTGAGAATAAACATGCTTAAAACGTCAACAAAAATGTTGGTGAGTTATAGGTTTAACCTATATATATATATATCAAATCATAATAATAGACCACAAGATTTCATATTTCAATACACATCCCATACATAGAGATAAAAATCATTCATATGGTGAACACCTGATAACCGACATTAACAAGATACATATATAAGAATATCCCCATCATTCTGGGACACCCTTCGGATATGATATAAATTTCGAAGTACTAAAGCATCCGGTACTTTGGATGGGGTTTGTTAGGCCCAATAGATCTATCTTTAGGATTCGCGTCAATTAGGGTGTCTGTTCCCTAATTCTTAGATTACCAGACTTAATAAAAAGGGGCATATTCGATTTCGATAATTCAACCATAGAATGTAGTTTCACGTACTTGTGTCTATTTTGTAAATCATTTATAAAACCTGCATGTATTCTCATCCCAAAAATATTAGATTTTAAAAGTGGGACTATAACTCACTTTCACAGATTTTTACTTCGTCGGGAAGTAAGACTTGGCCACTGGTTGATTCACGAACCTATAACAATATATACATATATATCAAAGTATGTTCAAAATATATTTACAACACTTTTAATATATTTTGATGTTTTAAGTTTATTAAGTTAGCTGTCCTCGTTAGCAACCTACAACTAGTTGTCCATAGTTAGATGTACAGAAATAAATCGATAAATATTATCTTGAATCAATCCATGACCCAGTGTATACGTATCTCAGTATTGATCACAACTCAAACTATATATATTTTAGAATCAACCTCAACCCTGTATAGCTAACTCCAACATTCACATATAGAGTGTCTATGGTTGTTCCGAAATATATATAGATGTGTCGACATGATAGGTTGAAACATTGTATATGTGTCTATGGTATCTCAAGATTACATAATATACAATACAAGTTGATTAAGTTATGGTTGGAATAGATTTGTTACCAATTTTCACGTAGCTAAAATGAGAAAAATTATCCAATCTTGTTTTACCCATAACTTCTTCATTTTAAATCCGTTTTGAGTGAATAAAATTGCTATGGTTTCATATTGAACTCTATTTTATGAATCTAAATAGAAAAAGTATAGGTTTATAGTCGGAAAAATAAGTTACAAGTCATTTTTGTAAAGGTAGTCATTTCAGTCGAAAGAACGACGTCTAGATGACCATTTTAGAAAACATACTTCCACTTTGAGTTTAACCATAATTTTTGGATATAGTTTCATGTTCATAATAAAAATCATTTTCTCAGAATAACAACTTTTAAATCAAAGTTTATCATAGTTTTTAATTAACTAACCCAAAACAGCCCGCGGTGTTACTACGACGGCGTAAATCCGGTTTTACGGTGTTTTTTTCGTGTTTCCAGGTTTTAAATCATTAAGTTAGCATATCATATAGATATAGAACATGTGTTTAGTTGATTTTAAAAGTCAAGTCAGAAGGATTAACTTTTGTTTGAGAACAAGTTTAGAATTAACTAAACTATGTTCTAGTGATTACAAGTTTAAACCTTCGAATAAGATAGCTTTATATGTATGAATCGAATGATGTTATGAACATCATTACTACCTTAAGTTCCTTGGATAAACCTACTGGAAAAGAGAAAAATGGATCTAGCTTCAACGGATCCTTGGATGGCTCGAAGTTCTTGAAGCAGAATCATGACACGAAAACAAGTTCAAGTAAGATCATCACTTGAAATAAGATTGTTATAGTTATAGAAATTGAACCAAAGTTTGAATATGATTATTACCTTGTATTAGAATGATAACCTACTGTAAGAAACAAAGATTTCTTGAGGTTGGATGATCACCTTACAAGATTGGAAGTGAGCTAGCAAACTTGAAAGTATTCTTGATTTTATGTAACTAGAACTTGTAGAATATATGAAGAACACTTAGAACTTGAAGATAGAACTTGAGAGAGATCAATTAGATGAAGAAAATTGAAGAATTAAAGTGTTTGTAGGTGTTTTTGGTCGTTGGTGTATGGATTAGATATAAAGGATATGTAATTTTGTTTTCATGTAAATAAGTCATGAATAATTACTCATATTTTTGTAAATTTATGAGATATTTCATGCTAGTTGCCAAATGATGGTTCCCTCATGTGTTAGATGACTCACATGGGCTGCTAAGAACTGATCATTGGAGTGTATATACCAATAGTACATACATCTAAAAGATGTGTATTGTACGAGTATGAATACGGGTGCATACGAGTAGAATTGTTGATGAAACTGAACGAGGATGTAATTGTAAGCATTTTTGTTAAGTAGAAGTATTTTGATAAGTGTATTGAAGTCTTTCAAAAGTGTATAAATACATATTAAAACACTACATGTATATACATTTTAACTGAGTTGTTAAGTCATCGTTAGTTGGTACATGTAAGTGTTGTTTTGAAACCTTTAGGTTAACGATCTTGTTAAATGTTGTTAACCCAATGTTTATAATATCAAATGAGATTTTAAATTATTATATTATCATGATATTATCATGTATGAATATCTCTTAATATGATATATATACATTAAATGTCTTTACAATGAAAATCGTTACATATATGTCTCGTTTAAAAATCATTAAGTTAGTAGTCTTGTTTTTACATATGTAGTTCATTGTTAATATACTTAATGATATGTTTACTTATCATAGTATCATGTTAACTATATATATATATATATATATATATATATATATATATATATATATATATATATATATATATATATATATATGTCATCATATAGTTTTTACAAATTTTAACGTTCGTGAATCACCGGTCAACTTGGGTGGTCAATTGTCTATATGAAACATATTTCAATTAATCAAGTCTTAACAAGTTTGATTGCTTAACATGTTGGAAACATTTAATCATGTAAATATCAATCTCAATTAATATATATAAACATGGAAAAGTTCGGGTCACTACAAGAGGCCCTCTGGATTGCTTCAACAACCAGAAATCCCATAATGGAAGTAGGAACGGATAGCAATGGATTTCATCACCAAGCTGCCGAAGACGGTGGGCGGATACGATACTATTTGGGTTATTGTTGACCGCCTCACCAAATCTGCACACTTCCTAGCGATGAAGGAAACTGATACGATGGAAAGACTTGCTCAATTATACATTAAGGAGGTTGTATCACGACACGGTGTACCTTTATCGATCATCTCCGATCGCGATCCCCGTTTTGCCTCTAGATTTTGGCGTTCTTTGCAAGAAGCCATGGGAACTCGTCTTGACATGAGTACTACTTATCATCCTCAGACTGACGGGCAAAGTGAACGAACGATTCAGACCATGGAGGACATGTTGCGTGCATGTGTCATTGATTTCGGAAAGGCCTGGGAAAGGCATTTGCCACTCGCCGAATTTTCTTACAACAACAGTTATCACTCGAGCATTAATGCTGCACCTTTTGAAGCATTGTATGGTCGTAAGTGCCGATCTCCTATTTGTTGGGCCGAAGTAGGCGAGAAGCAAATCACCGGACCCGAGGTAGTCCATGAAACAACGGAGAAGATTGCTCAGATTCAAGCTAGACTTAAGACTGCTGATGTGCAGCGGGGTGTATACGAAATAGTTTATATTTTACTAGGAAAAACTATTAAATACGATACAATTTTACACAAGATATTTATTTATTTATAGAATGGATATACTTAAACCTTGCTACAACACTTATAGGCAGTGTACCTAATCGTACAGTAGTGTAGTTTTTAGTAAGTCCGGTTCGTTCCACAGGGAAATCTTTAAACAAAGCTTAACGCTATATTAGTTTACTTTTATAAAAATACAAATATATATATAAGTAATATTATTATTATAAAGGGGGGTTTTTACCATTTAATGACCGGTTTGTCGATTTTAAGACTTTAGTCGCAGTTAAAACCTAATGTAAAATAAATAAATAAAAGACTTAATTTAAAGCGTAAAGTAAATAACGATAATGAAATTGCGAATAATAAAAGTGCGATAAAATGAACTTGCGATAATTAAAAAGGACGATAATTAAAAGTGCAATTAAATAACAATAAATAAAAGTGCGATAATTAGAAGTGCAATTAAATATAAAATAAAGGAAATTAAATATGAAATAAAAGAATTATGCTTATTTAAACTTCCGTAATCATAATGTTTGACGTGTTGATTTTAGTTTTATGCCCATGGGTTAATTGTCCTTTGTCCTGGATTATTTAATATGTCCGTCTGGTTTTTGTCCATAACAGTCCATCAGTCATAAATATAAAGTGCGAGTGTCCTCGTCAAATTATTATCATACCCGAAGTTAAATATTCCAACTAATTGGGGATTCGAATTGTAACAAGGTTTTAATACTTTGTTTAATGAATACACCAGGTTATCGACTGCATGTAAACCAAGGTTTTACTACTTTGTTAACAATTACACCAATTACCCTTGAATGTAATTTCACCCCTGTTTTAATTATTCTAGTGGCTTTTAATCCATTCCCGTGTCCGGTTAAATGAACGATTATTCGTACATATAAATACCCCGCCCATCGTGTCCGATCGAGTGTATATGGTAATTTATAGGGACGCCCAATTGTAAATCTTTATATTAACATTAACAAACTATCATTTAGTTAAACAAATATAAAGCCCATTAATAGCCCATAGTCTAATTTCCACAAGTGTCGTTCTTTTGTCCAAACCCCAATTATGGTACAAAGCCCAATTACCCAATTTTAGTAATTAGCCCAACATCATGATTACTTCGTTTTAAATAAGCATAATAATAACTTAGCTACGAGACATTAATATAAAAAGGTTGAACATAACTTACAATGATTAAAAATAGCGTAGCGTTACACGGACAGAATTTCGACTTACACCCTTACAACATTCGCTAACATACCCTTATTATTAGAATTAAAATTAAAATTAAAATATAAATTATATATATATATATATATATATATATATATATATATATATATATATATATATATATATATATATATATATATATATCGTTTACATATGAGAGAAGAGAGAAAAAGATTATATTTTTTGATCAGAATTCGGTTGGCTTTATAGGCAGTTTTCAAATTTGGGGCTCCGCGACTCGCGGTTAAATCCTCTTCAAACTCCGCGAGTCGCGGAGAATGAATTTACAGCTCACAGGAGTTTGGCTCTTTGTTTACCGACGGTTTATAATATATATATAATATATATATAATTAATATAATTAATTATATATTATATTATATTTATATACATAGTTAACTTGTAATTTTTAGTCCGTTGCGTCGAGCGTTAAGAGTTGACTCTGGTCCCGGTTCCGGATTTTCGAACGTCCTTGCGTACAATTTTATATTTGTACTTTGCGTTTTGAATCTTGTACTCTTGTGATTTCGAGACATTTCTTATCAATAATTGGAACCTCTTTGATTGTCTTTTGTTCTTTTGAGCTTTTTGGTCGTTTGCGTCTTCAATTCGTCGAATCTGTCTTTTGTCTTCATCTTTTATTATTTAAACGAATATCACTTGTAAATAGAACAATTGCAACTAAAAGCTTGTCTTTCTTGAGGAATAATGCTATGAAATATATGTTCGTTTTTAGCATTATCAAATATTCCCACACTTGAGCGTTGCTTGTCCTCAAGCAATATCGTCTTGAAATACTAGAATCACTTCTTTATTTTTCACACTTTGTACATCAGTGATTTTCTATACGGCGGTATAAACAATGGTAGTAACGATGTGGTTAAGGTGGGTGTGTCTTTTATAGTTGCCTCGGGTTTAGGTCAACGACACTGGCAATCAAATAGCCGATTTACTTTCGGTTTCCAAAGCAAAGTGCACATTTGAAAGGCGGTTTACAGTCCCACATGACTATAAAAATTTAGATCCTTAAGGAAATTGGATCTTTATGAAAACATTTGATCTTTTGAAAATTCAAGCTAGATTTTACCCTAGACAAGTTTTCTGATTTGACCCACCATTCGGTGTTGCAAAATATATTTGTGGATCAATATTTTGGCTTAAAACTTTTAGGTTCGTGTAATCCACTGCTATCCCGGTATCGGAAGCACACATCCAGTTTACTTGTTCCGTATATTACCTTTCGATAAACTACCGTCCGGTTGTAAAGGAAAGCATTGAACAAGCAACTGTTAAGGCAATGTCCCCTGACATGCTTTTAATTATGGTCTATAACGTGTCGGACGCAATTACTATCCTTGGTAGGAGCAATAGTAAAGCTCACCCTTATAATTTTTTGGTATGGCATAAGGTCCTGTCTTTGACCATGCTATGCAACCACCGTTCTTACGGTTGACACCCGATTTAGTTCAGGTGACCTAATGAATTCCAGGTGAATTCCTAGGATTTTACGTTCAATGGTAATGAACGCATTGAAAATAGGGTTTTCAGAAAACAAATCGGTTTGTAATTTTGATCAAAATATTTTCTCGTTTAAGCTCGAGTTTAGATATCATTGAATTCCATGAGTTTGTAATTCTCAATCTTTAAGGTCAATCTCTAGGATTGAGTAATATCAGTCTTAAAAGCTGATTTTTGATCTTTAAAGGAGATTATCCTTTCTGGGGATCTGATTCATTAGTCTTATCAAGCTAATTTGCACGGTGCCCCCCCATTGTACGAGATAAATCCTTCTCATGGTTAGGATAAATCTGACCACTTGGCGACCCTGTTTAATGCTGAGGTCCGTGGATTTCCTGCTGATTTTAGTGATGACTTTTCTAGTTTTTTCGTCAACCTACAGCTGGTCTGGACGACAACTTCATGATCTAAATCAAGAAGCGCGTTTATTTTTCGGAAGACTTTACTTCCTTTTAATGATGGAATTGATTCATCATGTAGATCCATCTCTTCTTTTCTTTCATCGGGTAAAAACAGTTTAGTTTAGTCCAAAGCAAAAGTATTTTCAGTTATTTGTTACAGATATATGTGACATATGTTTAAGATAACTTGGTAAATTTTCCCACACTTGGCTTTTATTTTCCTTTTTATCGTCCTCTATTCCATTTTAAATGAATTTCAACATTTTGGTTTGTTTCTCAATTTATGTCCTTTTCGAGGTAACAATAATTTCGGTGTTAAAACCTAGTTTTATCGTTCATAAATATGTATAAACATGATTTTGAATTCATTTAATTGAAAATTTTGAAAAATTTTACTAGAATTGGGTAGTCAGTATATAAGACTAGGGCTGTTCTTTTTTATCAGAGAGCACTAGATTCTAATACAACTACTGTTTTACTAGTATTTTTAATGGTAACCAAGTGTTTAAGATAAAAATTTTAAAATCCGAAAGAATTTAACCCCTTCCCACACTTAAGATCTTGCAATGCCCTCATTTGCAAGAAATCAGTAACAATTTAAATTATTGAAGGTGATTTGTGTGAAAATGATTAAATTTTACCAAAGTTTCCAAATATATTGGCGTTTGTTTGCTGAATGATAAATGGTGCACATCATTTGTTCATTCCGTCTTGTTGTTATTTCACATATATTTTGCATCTTGTCGTCAAAATTAGTTGCTTTTGCTGAACTTAATGCCAGTCTTTGAAAATGCGTTGTTTTACCCTGTTGTGTACATAAGATAAACTGCAAATATATATACATATTTTTGAAGTTTGGTATATTACCCCACATTCAAAAATTATTAAAATCTAAGAATAAAAGTTAGACAATTATAAAAATGATTACAATATTAACAAAAGTATTAAACGTATCAATAATTACAAATTACAAAATAAAAAATAAAAAAAATAATAAGTATACTAAGGATGATATTGGTACCAATAGGGGTTCCAGGCATAACCATAGGTGCTATAGAATGCTTCGGCAGGGTCATACGTAGGATATGGTGGCTGCATCTCTATAGACCAAGGAGGGAAGATGGGTTTCGGTGTAGGAATATAGTTTCTACCTATATGTTGTCAATGAGCTATGATCTGGTTCTGATGAACTTGCCAATCTTCAAATGCTCTCTGTCTAGCATTTTCATATTCCTGAGAAGCTATAAACCTATGCATTTCTTGCATCTCATTTCCCCCTCCTACATTACCTTGTTGTTGGTTTCTCTCCACCTGTGGATGTCTACCATGGTATCGTACTGCGGCGTTATTTCGCCTTTTCAAAACTTTCGCACCATGGTATACATTTAAACCTATAGTATCGCGGGGTTCTGGTTCTTCTACTAATAATCCCCCCCGACTTATATCCACACCGAGATATTAACCAATCAAAGTAATAAAAATACCACCTCCTATTATGCTATGCGGTCGCATCCCCCGAACCATAGCTGATAAATAATAACCCACACAATATGGTATACTTACAGCGCTTTGTGGGTCTCGAATACACATTTGGTAAAACAAATCCTGTTCATTTACTTTTTCCTTGTTCTTACCCCTTTGTGTAATCGAATTAGCTAAAAACCTATGTATCACTCTTAATTCAGCTCTATCTATATCCAAATAAGAGTAATTTCCCCCTTTGAAACGGTGATGGCTTGTCATTTGACTCCACACACCGTGTGTATCAAAATTTTCATCTATCTTTCTACCGTTTAGTATCAATCCTCTACAATCGGCAGACGCTAACTCCTCAGGCGTATATATACGTAAAGCCTGAGCCATGTCCAGTAAAGACATGTGGCGCATCGAACCGCCTAACAAAAATCTAATAAAAGAACGATCGGTTAAACTAGCTACCCGATCATTCAACTCTATACTACATAACAATTCTTCACACCATACTTTATATACAGGTCTACGTATGGTGAATAAACATACCCAGTCATTAAAAGAAGAATTACCATACCTCTGTACAAGTAATTCCCTAATTGGCCCGGCCAATTCTACAGCTTCTAAGGGTCCCCATTCTATGACCCTCGGTACCTCAACAACCTTGAAATGAAGAGTATGCAAACCCCGTTGATATTTTGGATAATCTATCCAAAGTCTGTCAAATCTCAGGTTCGGGTGCAACTCTTCCAAGTGCATATCAGAAAAGGTCATGACTGGATGAGGTATATCCTGCTTGTAGTAGTTATCCACCTCCTGTTGTTCCAAATTCTCAGCAGGAGCATTGCGGGCTTGGGATGAAGATTCACCCCTTTCATTCTGCAAAACACATCAAACACAATTTTTTGTGCATCCAAATATGCATTAGTGTCAGCAAAATCATCAATCAAAATAATTACAATGACATTATCAATTTATATCAAACTTAAGCTCATTTTCACATTTTTATCAAATCTACACTTTTTCAAATAAGCATATACGAAAATGTTCGCCAAGTTCATAAACATTCAACTCAAATAACATGTCAAAATAATCATTACTAGCAATTAAACAAGTCTCAAATGGCATTATCTTTCAAAAATCAAGTTCATGAATTTTAGACTTGAAAAAGTCCACTTTAATTCTCAAAATCATGTTTAGGCTCAAAGTTTGGATCATTTAACTACCTAGACATGTTACACTACTCAATTTAGCAACAATTCATGACAAAAATCGGCCATAACCTGTTTATATCAAAAAGCCCCAAATTTGCTCAAGAACACAAACCCTAGATTACTCAAAATTTGAAGTTTAAGGCTTCTAATCATGTTAAACAGCATCAATCTAGGTTATACAAGCATAATACATAAACAATTTAAGCATAATTACACTAAAAAGCATCAAAATCAAATTGGGGAAAAAATTGCTCAAGAACACCAAATTTCGGATTAAATGGTGTTTAGGTGTAGAAATTTACCGTTTTTCTTGAGTAATTCTTAGATAGCATCCTTCTCAACATGATTTTAGCAAAAAATTTGGTGATTAACGGTTAAAAATTGGGATTTTTGGGGTGTATTTTTCGGGTTTTTGGGGTTTTTGTTCGCTGTTCTTCGCAGTATTTTTGGGTGGGGGAGTGAACTGCTCTGTTTTTTACGTTTTATTTTTTTCTGGGAATTGGTCCCTCCGCGAGTCGCGGAGATTAACCCTCCAAACTCCGCGAGTCGCGGAGTTTGGTATTTATTTTTTATATTTTTTTTATAATCATTAACTTATTAAAACAATTAAGTACTTAATTTTAAAATTTTGTTTCCCTTGTTATTTAGGACGAGGTCGTTTCGGATCGATGTCCTAGTCCGTCCCTCGACAAAATTTTAAAATTTGTCTTTTTGTAGCGATTGTTTTAAAAGCTAAGATTTTTGGGTTTTTTCAATGTTTTTGGCATACTTTAATTCAATAAGATTAAAAATAATGATAATAAAAGTTCTCGTCCCTCCCTCGGGTAAAGCAATTTCGGTTCAAAGACCTAGTCTTCAACTTACGACGAATTTTAAAAATCATATTCTTAACTTAATGAGATAAAGTAAATTTTTGTTTTTAAATTCACACAACTTAAATATAAAATTCAAAATTATTATTAAAAATTCACACCAAACTTAAAATTTGAAATGCATAAAATTAAAAATTTATATTTTAAAAATTCACACCAAACTTAATTTAAAAATTCATAAATTCATATCAAACTTATATTAATTTTTCAAATATTTACAATTTTAAATATATTGTTTTTACAAAATTTACAATATTAATTTAAGATTTAAATATTAATTTTAAAAACATGGTAAAAATAAATTTAAAAATCTTTTTGTCTTTTTATCCCACTTTAATCAATCAAATATTATCAAAAATATGCGCCCCTCTTTTCGGTAAAGTAATTTCGGTTCCAAAACCTAATTTAACTCATGACGAATTTTTGAAATATTTTGGGTTGATTGTTTAAAGATATTTATACCTTAAGAATAAACGTTAAATTTCGCAGTGATGTAATAAATTTTTGAATGATATCAATAATTTCGGTCGCCAAACCTAATTTTATTCAATACCAATTTAATACTTTTTAGCGAACAAATTAGCGTTTATTATCAAAAGGTTAAAAATAAAAATAAAAATAAAAACTGTACAGACATACCTGTGAAATAGATTTCTTAGTTATATGATCTATCCCATTCATAAGATAGTCGGTTTAATTGGTTTTCAATGGCTACATAGGCGTAACCTCGAGCATTCAGTATCTTTTCTTCTAAACATATGAACGGTCCGTCTCTGCATAAAGTAACAAATTCGGTATTTGAATAGGTTTGATTATTTGAACATTTACCTCCATGTGACCATTTTCCGCATTTGTGACATCGTTCTAGGTGTCGTGCTCTTCTTTTCGCTGCGGATTTTGATTTTCCTTTACCAAATTGTAACTTATTATCTTCGCATCTGGATTCTTTTCTAACTCCGTCCATTCTTTCTCTGATTACTGATACTATTTCACTCGGTAGTATGTCATTATTTCTTTTAGTGATCAAAGCGTGTAGCATTAGACCATGGTTTAGTTCACAGGCAGTCTTCATTTCGTAAAAACCTAAAAAAAATAAAAATTCAGAATGGGGGGAGAAGACTAGTTCTTTAGGGTCTGCCAGGGAAAGACCATTCGGGTTCCATTTTCGAGAACTACATGAAAACAGACAATCTAACTCTAACAGAAATACATATTATCCTTTAAAGACTTGATTCTCCCCACACTTAGTTAGCTGTGGTGTCGAAATTGTGATTAACTTCGTTGTCGACTTCCATCGGACCATGTATGTAATGTTTAACTCTGTGACCATTAACTTTAAATTCAATCCCATTTGAATTTATTAATTCTATCGTTCCGTATGGGAAAACTCTTTTGACTATGAATGGTCCAGACCATCTTGATTTCAATTTTCCAGGAAATAGCTTGAATCGTGAATTGAAAAGAAGAACTCTGTCTCCTTCTTTAAATTCTTTTGAACTTCTGATTCTTTTATCATGCCATTTCTTCGTTCTTTCTTTATAGATTAACGAATTTTCGTATGCTTCATGTCTTAATTCTTCTAATTCATTTAGTTGACTTAATCGTAGACGTCCAGCTTCATGTAAATCAAGATTACATGTCTTCAAAGCCCAAAATGCTTTGTGTTCAATTTCTACTGGAAGATGACATGCTTTTCCATAAACAAGTCTAAAAGGTGTGGTTCCAATTGGAGTTTTGTAGGCTATTCTAAAAGCCCAGAGTGCATCCTCCAATTTAATGGACCATTCCTTCGGATTTGATCCTACGGTTTTCTCTAGAATACGTTTTAAAGCTCGGTTGGTATTTTCAACTTGTCCACTTGTTTGTGGATGATATGCGGTGGAGATTTTATGAGTTACTCCATATCTTTTAAGAACTTTCTCAACTTGATTATTACAGAAATGAGTACCCCGATCACTTATTAAAGCTTTCGGTGTTCCAAACCTTGCAAAAAGACGTTTTAAAAAGTTGACTACAACTCGTGCATCGTTAGTTGGGAGAGCTTGTGCTTCCGCCCATTTAGATACATAATCAATGGCTACGAGTATATATAGATTATTATGAGATTTTGGAAATGGACCCATAAAGTCAATACCCCAAATGTCAAATACTTCACATACTTGGATGACATTTTGTGGCATTTCATCACGTTGACTTATTTTTCCGGCCCTTTGACATGCATCACAGGATTTGCAAAGAAGGTGTGCGTCTTTGTAAATTGTAGGCCAATAGAATCCAGCTTCATAAACTTTTCTTGCTGTTAGTTGAGGCCCATAATGCCCTCCTGTTGGTCCTGTGTGACAATGGTTTAAAATTTTACTAGCTTCATCTCCAAATACACATCGGCGTATTATTCCATCGGGACAACTTTTAAACAGATGTGGATCTTCCCAAAAATAGTGTTTTATATCACTGAAGAATTTCTTTCGTCTTTGGTACGATAATCCTTTTTCAAGGAATCCACAAACTAAGTAGTTTGCATAGTCTGCAAACCATGGGATTTCTTTATAATCTATCTTCAATAGATATTCATCAGGAAAGTTGTCTTGTATGGCTGATTCATTCAGAACTTCTAATTCGGGATTTTCAAGACGAGAAAGATGATCAGCTGCGAGATTTTCTGCTCCTCTTTTATCTCGGATTTCAATATCAAACTCTTGTAAGAGTAAGATCCAACAGATTAATCTTGGTTTAGCATCTTGTTTTGAAAATAGGTATCTAAGAGCAGAATGGTCGGTATAGACCACCGTTTTTGCTAGAACGAGATATGATCGAAATTTGTCAAAAGCAAAGACAATAGCAAGGAGTTCTTTTTCAGTAGTTGTACAGTTTGTTTGTGCTCCTTGTAACGTCTTACTAGCATAATATATAGGTTGAAATCGTTTTTCAATCCTTTGTCCTAAAACGGCTCCCATTGCAAAATCACTTGCATCGCACATTAGTTCAAATGGTAGATTCCAATTTGGTGTTATCATGATCGGCGCATTAGTGAGTTTCTCTTTAAGAATATTAAAAGATTTGATACACTCATCTGAAAAGATGAATGGAGCATCCTTTTCTAGGAGTTTATTCATAAGAGTGGCAATTTTAGAAAAATCTTTTATGAAACGTCGGTAAAAACCGGCATGCCCTAGAAAACTCCTAACTCCTCTAACATTGGTGGGATGTGGAAGTTTAGCAATTACATCTACTTTAGCTCTATCCACTTCAATTCCTTCTTTTGAAATTTTATGTCCAAGAACGATGCCTTCTTTAACCATGAAATGGCATTTCTCCCAATTAAGTACTAGATTTGATTTTTCGCATCTAATTAGCATTCGTTCCAGATTAATTAGACATGATTTAAATGTATCACCGAAGACTGAAAAGTCATCCATGAATACTTCCATGCATTCTTCTATCATGTCGTGAAAAATCGCCATCATACACCTTTGAAAGGTTGCAGGGGCGTTGCAAAGTCCAAATGGCATGCGTTTGTAAGCAAAAGTACCATAAGGGCACGTGAATGTGGTTTTCTCTTGATCCTCGGGTGCTATTGGAATTTGAAAATATCCGGAAAATCCATCTAGAAAACAATAGTAACTATTTCCGGCTAATCTTTCCAACATTTGATCTATGAAAGGTAAGGGAAAGTGATCTTTTCTGGTGGCGTCATTTAATTTTCTATAATCAATACATACACGCCATCCTGTTACAGTCCTAGTAGGAATAAGCTCATTTTTTTCATTTGTAATGACAGTCATGCCACCCTTCTTAGGTACGCATTGAACTGGGCTTACTCATGGACTATCAGAGATTGGATAAATTAAACCTGCATCTAGCAGTTTAATAATCTCTTTCTTAACTACATCTTGCATATTAGGATTTAGTCTTCGTTGGCGTTGCACATACGTTTTATGACCTTCTTCCATAAGGATTTTATGTGTGCAATACGAAGGACTTATTCCTTTAATATCATGAATCTTCCATGCAATGGCTGGTTTATGAGCTTTCAACACAGAAATGAGTTGTGATTTCTCATTTTCGGTAAGAGAAGACGATATTATTACAGGTAATTCAGATTCACCATGTAAATAAGCGTATTCCAAATGGTTTGGAAGTGGCTTTAACTCTAATTTCGGAGGTTCTTCTATCGATGATTTATATCGATATCTGTCTTCTTCTTTTAGCATTTGAATTTCTTCTGTTGTTGGTTCATATCCATTAGCTATAAGTGTAGCTAACATTTCAGCTTCATCAATTGGTTCATTACCTTCTCCTAAAGAACATTCTCCTGTTCCTTGTAATTCTGGAAATTCTTCTAATAATTCTGCATGTGCATCTATAGTTTGAATATAATAACATGTATCATCTGCAGATTGTGGTTGTTGCATTGCTCTATCAACTGAAAAGGTAACACTCTCATCCTCTATACTTAGGGTCAGTTTCTTACCGAACACGTCTATCATTGCTTTAGCCGTGTTTAAGAATGGTCTTCCTAATATGAGAGGAACTTGAGAATCTTCTTCCATGTCCAAAACAACAAAATCTACTGGAAATACTAAAGTACCAACTTTAACTAGCATGTTCTCCATTATCCCTCTAGGATATTTTATTGATCTATCGGCTAGTTGTATGCTTATTCTGGTTGGTTTTAATTCTCCAAGGTCTAGTTTAGCGTATAGTGAATACGGCATTAGATTTATACTAGCACCTAAGTCTGCCAATGCTTCTATTGAACTAAGACTACCCAGAAAACATGGAATTGTGAAACTTCCTGGATCAGATAGTTTTTCTGGTTTCTTATTCAACAGCACTGCTGAACAATTAGCATTCATAGTAACAGCCGAGAGTTCTTCCATTTTCTTTCTATTTGAGATTAGATCTTTCAAGAATTTAGCATATCTTGGCATTCCTGAAATCACATCAATGAAAGGAAGATTTACATTTATCTGTTTAAACATATCCAAGAATTTGGATTGCTCGGCTTCAAGTTTCTCTTTCTTCATTTTACTTGGATAAGGAAGTGGTGGTTGGTATGGTTTAACATAAGGTTTATCCTTAACTGTGTTATCTTCATTAACCTTTTCAACTACCGGTTCTTTTTCCTTATCTTGATCAGGTTGTGGTTCTTGTGAAGTAGGAATAGCTTCATCAGAAGTTACAGGTATTTCAGGTGGTTTAAGTGTTGTACCACTTCTTGTGGTAATGGCTTTAGCTGTTTCATTTCGGGGGTTAGCATTTGTATCGCTCGGTAAACTTCCCGGTTTTCTTTCACCTATTAACCTTGCTAGGTTACTTACTTCTTGTTCCAGATTTTGAATAGAAGCTTGTTGATTTCTAAATGCTTGAGCATTTTGTTCATTAGTTTGTTTTTGAGATGTGAAAAACTGCGTTTGAGTTTCAACTAGCTTCGTCATCATATCTTCTAAATTCGGCTTTTTATCATCGGTCTGTTGTGGTGGTTTGTTTTGAAAATTAGGTCTTTGCTGATTGTAATTATTATTGGATACTTGTTGATTGCTAGGACCTTGTTGGTTGTTGTATGGAATATTTCGGTTATAATTCTGGTTTTGATTGTAAATCGGTCTTGGCGGTTGATAATTATTCTGATAATTATTTCCAGGCCTTTGGTTTATGTATGAAATATTCTCTCTTTGTTCCATTGTTAATTCAATACTGAGACAATCTTTTGTCAAATGTGGTCCTCCACACTGCTCACAACTAATTCGTATTGAGTGAATATCCTTAGTCATCTTTTCCATTCGTCTCTCCACAGCATCTATCTTTGCGGAAATGGAATCTAAGTCATGGCTAGAATCGGCTCTAGCTGCTTTAGATGATCTAATGATGTCTTTTTCTTGGTGCCACTCATGTGAGTGGGAAGCAGTATTATCAATAATTTTGTAAGCATCAGTTTCGGTTTTCTTCATAATAGAACCACCAGCTGCTATATCTATGTCTTTCCTTGTAGTGATGTCGCATCCTTGGTAAAATATTTGTACTATTTGACAGGTGTCTAAACCATGTTGCGGACATCCTCTTAATAACTTTCCATATCTTGTCCACGCCTCATATAGAGTTTCATTTGGTTTCTGTGTAAACGTAACAATTTCTGCTTGAAGTCTTACGGCTTTAGATGCAGGAAAGAATTGTTTAAGAAATTTTTCAACTAAAACGTCCCATGTATCAATTGCCCCTTCAGGTAACGATTCCAACCAATCTTTGGCTTCTCCCTTTAAAGTCCAGGGAAATAACATGAGATATATCTGTTCATCCTCCACTTCTCGGATTTTAAATAGTGTGCAGATCCTATTAAAGGTACGTAGATGTTCATTTGGATCTTCCTTCGGCGCACCACTAAATTGGCATTGATTAGTCACCATGTGTAGAATTTGTCCTTTGATTTCATAATCTGGCGCATTAATGTCTGGATGAGTAATTGCGTGACCTTGGCCAGTGCATTTAGCTCTCATTCGGTCTTCCATACTTAAAGGTTCCAGATTCTCCATAATTGAATTTGTTGAATCGGTATCACTAGATGATTCTGATTTAATGGTTCATTCCTCAACAATCTCTGTTTGAATGATTGGTGGTTCCGGAGGAAGGTTTAGTGGTTCAGGATCTACGAACCGTTCCTGAATATTTTCCGGATTCTCAATTGTGAGGTCGGGTTCAAAAAATGGATTATCGGAAATTTGAACTGAAGTACTTGGTCGACTGGATGACGATTCTAAAGAAAAATCAACGGCGGTTATATTTGCTAAATGTCTTGATCTAGTTACAGGTGGTGAACGTACAAAAGGTGATGAACGTCTTGCTCGGTGCATTCACTGAATATCCTATTAGTTTTAAAAAGGAAAGAAAAATTATAATAAGTTATCCAATCAATAGACTTTTCTGATTTTGCCCACGTTTCGAATAGGCAAAAGATGCAGAAGAGGGGCAGGATTCGTTTGGTCTCAATATAATTGAGGACTGTTTGGCTCCAATAACCGGGTCCACGTACAAATCCAACTATTACTACGAACCAGAAAATTTTGATGTCTATTAATTTAACCACTTAAAATAAATTTTCGTAATTTTAAGAAATTTAGATAAGAAGTAGAAAAAATTCTAAGTCCTAAAAACTAGAATGGCGAGAAATAAGAGAGAAAAAGAGTTCGTCGCAAAAGGTAGAAAAAGAAAAAAATGGTTGAAAAAAAGTGACGAAAAAAAAATAAAATAAAAGAAACTTATCAAAACTTAAAAATACTTGACTAACCTAACCTTATTACTACAACTAACTTAAAATTATAATCGCAAATTGATATTACTAATTGGAATGATAATTGGTACATAGTAAAAGTCGTCTAAAAAAAATATTAAAGCTTACAGGAAAAACTAAATCCCAAATGGAAATAACTTAAAAAGAAACTAAAACTTAAAAAGGCGTCGCAAAATTTTAAAGTACCTAAATCTTAGTCTAAAGAAAAAGCACTTAAGGAATTCTACGGCAAAGCCTAAAAATCTAGGAGTAAAAATAACTATAGCAAAAACTAAGTTTAAAATTAAATATGAGCTAAAAATACAAAAGTTATGCTACAACGATTAAAAAGGGACAAAATATAAAAATATATAAAAAGTTGTAAAAAGTACAATTTTTATAAAAATATTATTTTTATATTATTTATTTAATAAAACTATTAATTTTACAATTTAATTAAACTAATTAATACTAAATACATAAATTAAATAAAAAGTAAAAGTTAAAATAAAACTAATAATAATAATAATAATTATTAGGGTTAAATAATAATAATAATTAATTAATACCCGTAATTAATGCTCGATTAGGGTTTTTTGTCGCCTGTCAGAAAGTCTCCGCGACTTGCGGTATTTAATGCTTCAAACCCCGCGAGTCGCGGGGTTCCAGAATTTAGCTGACAGGTTTAAATATTCGACGCGTTTTTTCTTTATTTATTTATTTTTTTTTATTTCTGTTTTCTGTTTTTAAATAAATAAAAGATATTAAAATAAAACTTATATTTTTATAAACTAAACTAAAAATAAAGAAACTTATAAAACTTAAATATTTAACAAAATCTTAAAAATACTTATATTTTTATTTTTCTTTTTATATTTTTGAATAATTAAAACGTATTTTTACAAAAACGAATTTTAATAAAAGTTAACTAAAAATCTTTTTTTTTTTTTTTATATTAGCGTTGCGCTTCCGGCGTTTAAGAGTGTCCCCGGCAGCGGCGCCAAAAATACTTGATGTGCAGCGGGGTGTATACGAAATAGTTTATATTTTACTAGGAAAAACTATTAAATACGATACAATTTTACACAAGATATTTATTTATTTATAGAATGGATATACTTAAACCTTGCTACAACACTTATAGGCAGTGTACCTAATCGTACAGTAGTGTAGTTTTTAGTAAGTCCGGTTCGTTCCACAGGGAAATCTTTAAACAAAGCTTAACGCTATATTAGTTTACTTTTATAAAAATACAAATATATATATAAGTAATATTATTATTATAAAGGGGGGTTTTTACCGTTTAATGACCGGTTTGTCGATTTTAAGACTTTAGTCGCAGTTAAAACCTAATGTAAAATAAATAAATAAAAGACTTAATTTAAAGCGTAAAGTAAATAACGATAATGAAATTGCGAATAATAAAAGTGCGATAAAATGAACTTGCGATAATTAAAAAGGACGATAATTAAAAGTGCAATTAAATAACAATAAATAAAAGTGCGATAATTAGAAGTGCAATTAAATATAAAATAAAGGAAATTAAATATGAAATAAAAGAATTATGCTTATTTAAACTTCCGTAATCATAATGTTTGACGTGTTGATTTTAGTTTTATGCCCATGGGTTAATTGTCCTTTGTCCTGGATTATTTAATATGTCCGTCTGGTTTTTGTCCATAACAGTCCATCAGTCATAAATATAAAGTGCGAGTGTCCTCGTCAAATTATTATTATACCCGAAGTTAAATATTCCAACTAATAGGGGATTCGAATTGTAACAAGGTTTTAATACTTTGTTTAATGAATACACCAGGTTATCGACTGCGTGTAAACCAAGGTTTTACTACTTTGTTAACAATTACACCAATTACCCTTGAATGTAATTTCACCCCTGTTTTAATTATTCTAGTGGCTATTAATCCATTCCCGTGTCCGGTTAAATGAACGATTATTCGTACATATAAATACCCCGCCCATCGTGTCCGATCGAGTGTATATGGTAATTTATAGGGACGCCCAATTGTAAATCTTTATATTAACATTAACAAACTATCATTTAGTTAAACAAATATAAAGCCCATTAATAGCCCATAGTCTAATTTCCACAAGTGTCGTTCTTTTGTCCAAACCCCAATTATGGTACAAAGCCCAATTACCCAATTTTAGTAACTAGCCCAACATCATGATTACTTCGTTTTAAATAAGCATAATAATAACTTAGCTACGAGACATTAATATAAAAAGGTTGAACATAACTTACAATGATTAAAAATAGCGTAGCGTTACACGGACAGAATTTCGACTTACACCCTTACAACATTCGCTAACATACCCTTATTATTAGAATTAAAATTAAAATTAAAATATAAATTATATATATATATATATCGTTTACATATGAGAGAAGAGAGAAAAAGATTATATTTTTTGATCAGAATTCGGTTGGCTTTATAGGCAGTTTTCAAATTTGGGGCTCCGCGACTCGCGGTTAAATCCTCTTCAAACTCCGCGAGTCGCGGAGAATGAATTTACAGCTCACAGGAGTTTGGCTCTTTGTTTACCGACGGTTTATAATATATATATAATTAATATAATTAATTATATATTATATTATATTTATATACATAGTTAACTTGTAATTTTTAGTCCGTTGCGTCGAGCGTTAAGAGTTGACTCTGGTCCCGGTTCCGGATTTTCGAACGTCCTTGCGTACAATTTTATATTTTGTACTTTGCGTTTTGAATCTTGTACTCTTGTGATTTCGAGACGTTTCTTATCAATAATTGGAACCTCTTTGATTGTCTTTTGTTCTTTTGAGCTTTTTGGTCGTTTGCGTCTTCAATTCGTCGAATCTGTCTTTTGTCTTCATCTTTTATTATTTAAACGAATATCACTTGTAAATAGAACAATTGCAACTAAAAGCTTGTCTTTCTTGAGGAATAATGCTATGAAATATATGTTCGTTTTTAGCATTATCAACTGCCCATGATCGCCAAAAGAGTTATGCCGATCTTAAACGTAAGGACTTTGAATTGAACGTTGGTGATCGGGTAATGTTGAAAGTTGCACCTTGGAAAGGTGTGATCCATTTTGGAAAACGTGGAAAGTTAAACCCACGATACATTGGTCCTTTTGAAATCTTGGAACGTGTTGGACCCATCGCTTACCGTCTGGATCTACCAGCACAATTGAGCTCAGTTCATCCCACCTTCAACGTGTCCAACTTGAAGAAGTGTCTTGCTGCACCAGAACTTATCATACCACTTGAGGAACTTACAATTGACGACAAACTCCACTTTGTGGAAGAACCTGTTGAAATTATGGATCGTGAGATCAAAACTTTGAAACGCAACAAGATTCCGATCGTACGAGTGCGATGGAATGCCAAACGAGGACCTGAGTTTACTTGTGAGCGAGAGGATCAAATGATGCGGAAGTATCCTCACCTTTTCCCAACTCCTCCATCTACCTCAGCTTAAAATTTTGGGACGAAATTTTCTTTAACAGGTGGGTAATGTAACGACCCTGTATTTTCCAACGTTTATTTATTAATAATTATTATTATTAACACGTGTGATTAAACGAATGTATGTCATTACATTTGCATGTTGCCATGATTGCCCGAACTTGACTTTAATTGCCTGAAACGTCTTTGTGACACACGAAACTTACACGAATAATATTTTCACATATTATTTACATTCATGATTAGTTTTATTAATCATTTTAATTAACTAAAGTTATTAGTTAATTACTTGGGCTTTAATTGGATTCATTTGTTAATTACATACAACTTGGGCTCTTAATTGAACATGGGCTTATAAAGCCCACCCTGCACCCTTAAGTGGACTAGTTAGCCCATACATACATGTAAGTATCATTTTAATAATGAACTAGTTGTTTAAGGAGACTTGGAATCTAGTTACTCCTTAATCCCCATGCATGCACCTCATTTAACCAACTTTTGTAAGCTTTTCATACTAGTAACCAACAAACATTTCCCTCCCTCTCCCCTCTCCCAATGCCGTCGGCCTTTGTGGCCATTTAGTGGTGTTATAATTTATTTTTACACTACATACTCACTAGTATTCATTTTACTCTTTCATTCAAACACACACACAAACACTTACACCATTTTCTCTCAAACTTTCTCTCATTTTCTCTCATCTTGTAAGTAATATGAACAACTTTTCTCTCTTCTTTCCCTTTCTTAAAACCGAACCAAACACACTCATCATCATCATTTTTGTTTGTTGTTTTGTTACTTGATCTTAATGGTAGCTTACTTACTTATTATTGTTGTCATTACTTACATGTCTTCAAGAATCAAACTTACTAGTTTCAATCTTCAATTATCTTGTTCTTACAAGACATACAAGAACAAAACTCTTTAGTTTATGTTCTACATTTAATGCTTCCAAAGATTTAGAGTTCATGTGTTGCAAATCATACTTGTAAGTCATGTTAGTAAACTTTAAAGTTTACTTTCTTAAAGATCAAACTTTGGTTTGAATCTTTAAAGTATGAACAAACCATGAACTAATTACTTGTTTACTTAGTTTATTTCTTCATAGTATACACTTTAATTTCTTGTTTGTTGGTTGTGATTGGTCAAATGTTACTAGTTAACTTTGATCTCATTAATCTTGAACTAAAAGTAACTTTAAAAGTTTAAGAACAAGTAAATGAAACTTTTTAATTATAACTTTGTACACTTATGTTAGATCTAGACTTTTGAGTCTTGGATCTTCAAGATCAAACTAAGAACGATGTTCTACAACTTAAGATCTTGATTTTATAAGTTCATTTTCAAGTTTGTAACTTATTATTAGTTTTAAAGTTCATGTATGTGTTAGATCTAAGACTTTGATGTAACTTTGGTTCATCAAACTTCATACAACTCTTAAGTGAGTTGTGCTTCATGTCTTAGACTTACACTTGGGTTATGATGGTCAAACCATGGTAAAGATGATGTAAACACATCAATGAGTTGTACACTTGAAGCTATAGGCATCAAGGATGAGAACCATGATGAACATCAAGCACCAAACTCACCGGAACCCATTTTTATTCTGCTTACTGTTCTCTACCTACTGTTTTGCTGTTTCTGTAACAGACCAGTAGACCTGGGCTGTTGTGATTATGATTTTCAAATATATCTTTTCGAGTAGATAACTTTTCATATAAGACTCGTCTTCATCCGAGTTACGTTTTGGGATTTATGGCCCTCCGATCGTCACTATGTCCTTTTAACGTTGTGCAGAAATTTCTGACCTACTCGCACTTAAACCGTCACCACGGTTAAACAAAGATGAATTTGCTTCTGTAAATTTTAACACACTTAAAGGACTCATATACGGAGCCATGGCCACTGGTCTCACCTCTGTTCAGTTTGTGTAGAGACCGTGGTGACTGACCGAACTCAGCCCTTGTTTTAAACTACTTTCGTAAACGAAACTTACTTTATGCCTTTTGTTTGATGATGAATGATGATGACCCTTAAGACCTTATTTACATACTTTTAAAACTTTTCAGACGATTTACTGACTTAGTACTATTTGACTTAGGTTGAGGACTTTCGGACCGATTACTTGCACACTTTTCCCGACTCGACTTTTAACGCTACTTTATCATTGTGAGTTATAGCATTCCCTTTTTACTTTAACTTATTTTGGGAACTGAGAATACATGCGGATTTTATGTTTTACATACTAGGCACGAGTACTTAAACTTATATATGTGTGGGTTATACAACGGCATAAACATTCCCTTTAGCTCGGTAACGTTTAATCATTGGTTTTTGAACCGTGAACGCGAATCTTAGATATGGATCCATAGGGTTTGACATCCCCACTCGGGCTAGTAGCGCTAGCATTTAATGAGTGTTTAATACTTCGTAGACATACGCACTTGCCAAGTGTACTTTCAGGGGGTATAAACGTTAAGTTAGTTACCAAGTGCCCACGGTTAACATATACTTTATCATACTGTTTTGAAACGCTCTTTGTAGCACTGAAATCTCGTGGCCTACCTTACTTACTGTTATACTTAAACTATAGCTCACCAACCTTTGTGTTGACGTTTTAAAGCATATTTTTCTCAGGTGCTTGAGGTTAGCTTCAGCTGTGTACTAGTGGTGCTGTAGACACCCGCTGCTTAGAGTTGTCATCGCATGAACTACTTTGCCTTGCATTCAAACTTTAGTACTTTTGAACTATGACTTGTAACGACCATTGTGGTCACATACACTTATTATTTGCTTCTACTTAGTGAAGCATGCTTTTGGATTGTAAAACATTCGATGTTGGTTTAGATATCACTTTATTTATGAATGCAAACTCTTTTTGAAATCGCATATAGTACTTAACCTTGTAATGATCCTGTTGTTGATGATTCGTACACGATGGTTTTGTACGGGCCATCACACTTAAGGTTATTTGCTTCCGCTGTCGTGCTAGTCTTGCCGTAGACACCCGCTGCTCTAGTGTTATCACCGCATGAACTGTTTATCTTGCATTCAAACTTTAATACATTTGAACTATGTTTTGTACCGACCTAAGGGTCATATACATTTATTCATGCTTGCTATTCGTAGAAGCATACTGTTGGTGTAAAACATTTGATGTCGGTTATGACGTCACCTTTTTTTTTATCGTGAATACAACTTCTTTTATTTCAGCATATAGTACTTAACCTTGTAATGATCCTGTTGTTGATGATTCGTACACGATGGTTTTGTACGGGGCATCACATTTGGTATCAGAGCATTGATTGTAGGGAATTAGGTTGCATTAGTGAGTCTAAGACCGACCCGAGTAGGATTCACTAATAGGACTAATCTACAACTTGCTAGTTTACGTGTTTCTGCTGAACTTGCTACATGCTGCTGCTTACTTTTTCTGCTATATGCCATATACTACTACATGATTTCACTACTGTACAATATCACTTACTTTCGATTGCATGCTACTTCTGTACAATTCGTTATTATTGCCATGCTACTTATTGTTATACATGATTTAAACTGTTGGCCTAATACATGCTTGCTTTATGACTTACTGACATGGAAAATTTATTTTTCCTTGTTCAGATGTCGGATGTTCCACCTGCTATCGTTTTGGGCAGTTTAGACTCGTCAGCCACCCCACCTACTGCTGCTGCCGACACACTGATCCCGACATGCACCAGTGACCCCGACGCTTCGTCTTCCTGGACTAGCAGCCAGCCGCCTGCACCAGTGGCTACTATTGACCGACACGTGGACTCTACGGAGATTCCAGCTCCGTCTTCTCCCGGACCCTCGGAGCCACAGCCCCGCATCGGTGGTGTTGTGATTCCCGCGGAGTTCGGGGAAGGGCCATTCCGTAACCATATGCGCATGCCGTGCCGATGCGCTCCTAATGGATGTTTAGTGCCGATTCCGCCAGGCAGACACAGAGAGATGTTGGCCTCCTTCGGACTGCCAGTTCAGCCACCCGTGCCACCACCACATGATTCGGATGACTCCTCATCCGCCGATTCTTCATCAGATGACTCTTCCTCAGACGACTCCAGTGATGATGAGGACCCTGCTGATATACCTATTCAGCCACCCTCCACCCCGCCGAAGAAGCGGTATCGCTTTGACGGTACCATCATTCCGGGGATCAATGGAGGACGAGCCTTCACTGACGCGTTTGGTCGGCGTCGTAGGGTTACTGCTCATAAGCGGCTTGTGCCGTACCCTGCCGACCCACAAATGCGTAAGGCATCCCGTTACGTGCTGACTATTTCTGGAGTCGTGTGACGATCGCTCCAAATCCATATGGACGAACACGTCATTCATCAATTTCATTGCGAGGTATTTGACCTCTATATGATACGTTTTATAAACATTGCATTCTTTTGAAAAGGCAAACCATATATGAATATTTAAATCAAAGGTTTTCGACATCTGATGATTTCTACATATAGACAATCTCTGTAAATAATAGTTTACAACAGTACTTCTGTTGATAATGCAGTCAAAATAAGATACATGGTGATGATTTGGTGAGTGCAACGTTTTCTTGAAAAATATGCCATGTAAGACTCCATGCACATAGCTTGTCTATCATATAAGCAAACAGCGGAAGACTTCTAGGAAACCTGAGAATAAACATGCTAACAAGTGTCAACACAAAGGTTGGTGAGTTCATAGTTTTAGTGTTTTGTATAATCTGTATATAAAAGTGGATCACAAGATTTCAGTTGTTTCATCCAGAAACGTTTATCAAAATATTCTACAAGATTGAACACCCTGGTAACTAAACTTTAACGTTATAATAAGTACCCCTGTTTTAACATACATGCAATCAACATGTACAATATACGCAAACCAACGTGTACTAACCTCAAATAGCATACGTCTGTTTTATAGTTCAGACTAGGGTTTCTATACCTGGAACAGACGGGGATGTCAAGCCCTATGGATCCATATACAACTACTCGCGCCCACCAGTTCTTATAACTGGCAGTTACTAATTACCAAAGCTAAGAGATTTTCGGTTCAAACTCGGTGTAGAATTTAGTATGTACTTGTATCCATTGTGATTAAAATAAAGTGCATGTATTCTCAGCCCAAAAATATAGATTGCAAAAGCAATTAAAAAGGGAGCAAATGAAACTCACCTTAGCAGCATATAAAGTCGTTCACCAAAATGTGATTGAAACTCGGATTACCAAATACCCGTAGATATCAACCTAGAGAACATATGTTGGTCAATAAAGTCTATCAAGCTAGGTCAGGTCATAGTGTATCACAATCCTAATGCTCGAGATCGACATATAATAGTTATCCAAAGTCGTTTCAAAAAGTCAATTTTGACAATAGTTCAACAAAACGAGACGTGCCTTATATAAGGATTCATTTACTCGGTTGGTAATCTTTAAAAGTTCACTTTATCAATCTCGTAAACAAGTTGTTTAAATCTTAATTGCAGATTCAAAAGCAATTTCAATTAACGTCAATCATAATTCAGTTGATCATATCTTTTAATCCGTTCATCGAAACTATTCGATATCTAAATGAAAAGTTATTGATTTTTCGCCAGCTTTCCAAAAACATGTATATCATATACCTTTTACTAGTAATATATGTATTTAATTAGTGATTCATTATAAACTGTTTAACGACGAAATTTAGCATACAAGCATATATAAATATATATACTCGAGCACTAGACATGGATACATAATTAATATATAAAAGATAAGATATGAGTGCTTACGTATCAGTATTGAGATTCAATATTGTAGGAAAGTACGTAGACGTAACGGAGATGGTAAACACTAGGTTTGATTCACAAATATACCCCCGAACATTACCCATAACCTCCTTGGCAATAACCCATAATTTCCTTAGCTCTATCCCGCTTGAAAACCATTTTGAAAATAACCCACTCATGACCTCGTCGTAGTATTTTATGTATAATACATAATTAATAATACTAATAATAATAAGATTAATAATAATATTAATCTTAATAATAATAATAATAATAATAATAATAATAATAATAATAATAATAATAATAATAATAATAATAATAATAATAATAATAATAAAATAAATTAAATAAATATTACGGAGTAATAATACTAGAGAAAGAGAGGTAGATTCTGAGCCAAAAATTGTGCAATTTATAGAACCTTTTCTGAAAAAGTACCCCATGCGATCGCATGGACCTCTGATCCAGCTCACAAACTTTTAACTTTTTGTTTGTCGACATAATTTTATATAATATATATAATATATTTAATTTATATAATTAATTATATATTATATTAAATTCACATGCATAGTTGACTTGTAATTTTTGTTCCGATAAGTCGTACGTCATCACTCGACTTATGTCCCAGTTCCGGTTTTTCAAATGTCCTTTCGTACGCTGAGAAAACTTGTATTTTACATTTCGTGTTACGTACGTTTGTCAAAATATAGCCTTAAATTATCCCTAAACTATACCACTCAAAGTATATCTTAAACTTTCGAGTATTTTGATCATTTACTTCTATAAATCATCGTCTCGCTATTTGTTAATATATATAAAATAACAATTCGTTTTTATGACCAAGTTAATATTATATTTTATCGTATTGTTAAATATATATTTTCAATATTAATAAACACGTTTTAAAATACATATCGCAAGTTATTCATATATCTAATTCCAACAGTTGATATTCCTTATTATTGTATGTGTCCAAATTACGTTATTTAAACAAACACTTTACCATTTATTCCGAATACCGTTAAGAATGAATGATTTCCCAAATCAACGTGGACCTTACAACAGAGACCCGTAATAATATCATAATCCTTAAGGAATTCAATAATTATCTTTTAATTCAATCGTTTGGCATAATCTTTTAACTCTATATCTAAATATATCAATCAGATAATCAAACCAATAAGTTTAATGCACAGTATCATATACTCAACTCTTTGTTATGTTTTCAATTTATGGTATATATATGTATCTATTTACATATAATTGTTCGCGAATCGTTGAGAACAATCGAAAGATAATTGAATAGTTTAAAAATTTTGAGATTCAACTTTACAGACTTTGCTTATCGTGTCGGAAACGTTAAAGATTAAGTTTAAATTTGGTCAGAAATTTTCGGGTCATCACAGTACCTACCCGTTAAAGAAATTTCGTCCCGAAATTTGAGTGAGGTCGTCATGGCTGACAATAAAAATGTTTTCATGAAGAATATGAGTTGGTAAATATAATTTTATCACCATTGAATAATACGGATAAAACAATCCGATTACTCGAAGCGTATGAAAGAAGTTATTGTAATAGAGTGAAATGTAGAATAGAGATTCGTCTTATCTCTTGATGTAGTAACGATTGATTTCCGGAATTTAAGGAATAGAAAATCTTCATAATTTAAATAAGATTTGATTCTTCGGAATTTAAGGAAATTAGGATTTCCTTTGATTAAATGCGTAATCTACCTCGATTGCTATGTCTGATATTTTGCTATAAATTAACCTCTTCCGTTTCATTTATTTTCACCACTCCTATAATCTTCTTTCATATTTCATACTTACAAAAGATTTGTGAAAATGCTTCATCCAGTTCTGATTCTTGATATTTTCTTGGCTATCATATCATTCATTCTTCTTTTTCATCTGCCACCAGAGGAGGTTATTTTCTTCTACTATTACCTTGGGGTTATATTGTTTTTTATTCTCCCGTGTCTTTATATTGCTATACGTATTGATATACACGGTTTGTAATTTCGGGGTTGTTTTCGGGCTTTATATTTTCCATTATATTTTGGAGCTTCATGCTTTCGTTTTCTCTTCCCGACTTTAAGTCAAGCGAATAATGGTCCAAAATTCGTAGGTATGGATTTTGAAATGAACATAATTAATTTTCTAAGAAAGAAATGGTAATGGCACAATCTGACTTGTCAAATTACCAGAATACCTCGAAAAAGACCGAATCATCAAGAAAAATATTTTCTTGATATGTTTAGAGGTTAAATAGAATGAAAGAGTTATGTAACATGATTCATGATGAGGGTATGATCTGTGAACCTTTATCACGTTACATTAGAAACTCAGCATGACTTACTGTAATATAATCACGTTGATCAAGTGTCATTATATTATACTAACTCATGCTTCAATTCCCAACACTACTTCAAAAACATCAATTTTTTGAAATTTTCATAAATTAGAAACTAAAATAGTTTCTTTTATGATGTAACACAGATAGCGTGAAGAGATAAATGATTTCAGATAAGAATAGTTATGAAAATATCTTCAGAAATATGGAGGATATTTATTAATGGAAGATACAATGATATCTTAGAATTTCTAATATCAGAGGATGATGCGGAAAATCTGTCTGTGAAGGTTTAGAATAAAAAGTAAGATTCTTACTAATGGTTTCAGCAGACACTGAATCATTTGAATTCTTTGAAGGTAGATTTCGTCCTTGTGATTTGTCTACAGCTTCCTTCATACTTTCCTCAACCCGTTTTCCAGTTCCAAACCTTCTCTTTTTCTGTGCTTTTCCAACACACTACTCTTTATCATCAAACTTTCAACTGTTAAAGTCATTTACAGTTTTTGCTGCTTCATCAGCATTTTTCCAAAATTCGTAGAACTAGTTTCGTAGTTTGGGGTGTTTTTCAGAAACTTCACATTCGAATTATGTAAGTCTAGAAGATAGATGTTATATATATATATAACTGTTGTCGTAGAAAATACTGCGAGATTCAAAATACTGATTGCTAATTCCCGGAGGTTGGTATGGAAATTATTGTTACAAGATGTGGATGAGTACATGATAGGGTTTCAATGAGTATAAAGATTTTTCGAAAGGTCAAGAATTAATAAAGTTGTTTGGTAAATTTACTGCTAATGTGGTGGAACATAAAAGGTTCCCCAGTAACAAAAACGTATATGTCAAGGTTATAATAAGGCTAATCTAAAAAGTCGAAGTTGACTGGTTGGAAGTGTGATAAAACTGGATACTTTGAAAAGGATGGCAAGATTATTTTCGATATTAACAACGCTAAAGGATCTTGCACAGTTTTGAAGTCAAAGTATAGCTTTGAAAGATGTAGAGATCTAAGAATAATGTTACTGGTTCAGAGTTATGACTTGGATTCTGATCCGTCAATATCAGAATATGTAATCGAATTTGTATGAGAATGATTGTATATCGTTGTGAGTATTGTTAATAATTTTTAAATCAAAGTTGAAGAATGTACAGTGTAACATATTAATTGTGACTTAAATATTTCTCGAGTAGTACCTACCCGTTAAAGATTTCACAATTAATACTTTGTAAAAAAGAATTTTTATTATCGTCTTTATGAAAATATATGTATGTATATTTTCTTCAGTTCTAATACAGATTTAATGAGTTAATATCATATTAAGCTCATTTGATTTTCGGCTTGACTTAGAAATGATTAATCTCTAAAACATTAAAGATTACATAATCTTTGCGGAGTATTTCGCTAATGTAATCGATACTTCATTATTTATTCTTATTTCTCGGTGAAGGATGTTGATGCTTGTGGAATCTTTGTGAACCTTACAAGGCGCAGATGATGTTTTCTAAAAAGTTTCGAGTACATCAAAAATGAAAATGTAAAATCAATTATGTAATTGATTAATACACTTGGTTTATTATGAAATGGAATTCATTGGGTTGAAACAGAGATTGTAGTTAATAATGGTTAAGTTGTTAAGAAAGAATGTACATCATTGCATATTAGTAATATGAACTAACCGAGTAGTACCTACCAGTTAAGATTCACACGTAATAGCTTAGTACGAAAAGATTTATTTTGATTTCAAAATTCATATATATATTAAATATACATAAAATTTCTTCAGGGGAAATGAGTTAATACTTCATCGGTTATTGTTGCTGGTATTTCTTGGTAACTACGGTGCGTATGACGTTGATGCTCGTGGAACAGATTGTGAAATTGAGGTTTGCGATGCGAATGTTGTTGGTGGTGGTAATGGTACTGTTGGTGTTGTTGTCGGTGGTACTGTTGATGCCGGTGATGCTGCTGGTGCTTGTAACCTTTGCACCGTATTCTTCAAAGCCACTACCCGAGCGCGAAGCTCGTTGACTTCTTCTACTACACCGGGATGATTGGCGGTTCGAACGAGAGGATGAATAAGATCCAGAATTTGAGAGTATATGATCATGACGAGATATTCTAGAGATGAGAGAGAAAATGGTATTACGAACAGGTTCGCTGGTAAGTGCTTCAGGTTCTTCGCCAAGAGGGCAATGTGGTGGATGGAATGGATCACCTTCTTCTTGTCTCCAATAATTAAGTAGACTACGAACCCATCCCCAATTCATCCAGAATAGATGATGGCTAATTGGTTGATCCATTCCGGTTACACTGTCTTCGGAATTCAGGTGAATATCCATATCGGAATAGCTGTCGGAGTTTAAGGAATTTGAACTAGATACGTGATCCATCTTGTATAATTAGGGAGATGATTTTTGATATGAATTAAATTATAGAATTTAGTTTGGTATTCTTCAATACATAATTTACATATGTATATATAATACCAAATTCCATAAATCACGGAGAAATTTTCGGAAGATGTCAGGAAAAGTTTACAGTAACGGATACGCTAAGATATGAATTTTTGTCTATACACTATTTATGCAATAAATGCAGGAAAACGTGTCTAGACTTAAGAATGATAAGCATGTAATTTTCGACAAGAAATGATAAGCAAAACTTTTGACATGCAGACACGGTCGAAGTACAGACTCACTAATGCATCTAAACAACTATCAGTTAGACACACTCATGCAAGACCTGGTTCGCTAGGACCAACGCTCTGATACCAACTGTGACGATCGCTCCAAATCCATATGGACGAACACGTCATTCATCGATTTCATTGCGAGGTATTTGACCTCTATATGATACGTTTTATAAACATTGCATTCTTTTGAAAAGGCAAACCATATATGAATATTTAAATCAAAGGTTTTCGACATCTGATGATTTCTACATATAGAAAATCTCCGTAAATAATAGTTTACAACAGTACTTATGTTGACAATGCAGTCAAAATAAGATACATGGTGATGATTTGGTGAGTGCAACGTTTTCTTGAAAAATATGCCATGTAAGACTCCATGCACATAGCTTGTCTATCATATAAGCAAACAGCAGAAGACTTCTAGGAAACCTGAGAATAAACATGCTAACAAGTGTCAACACAAAGGTTGGTGAGTTCATAGTTTTAGTGTTTCGTATAATCTGTATATAAAAGTGGATCACAAGATTTCAGTTGTTTCATCCAGAAACGTTTATCAAAAGATTCGACAAGATTGAGCACCCTGGTAACTAAACTTTAACGTTATAATAAGTACCCCTGTTTTAACATACATGCAATCAACATGTACAATACACACAAACCAACGTGTACTAACCTCAAATAGCATACGTCTGTTTTATAGTTCAGGCTAGGGTTTCTATACCTGGAACAGACGGGGATGTCAAGCCCTATGGATCCATATACAACTACTCGCGCCCACCAGTTCTTATAACTGGCAGTTACTAGTTACCAAAGCTAAGGGATTTTCAGTTCAAACTCGGTGTAGAATTTAGTATGTACTTGTATCCATTGTGATTAAAATAAAGTGCATGTATTCTCAGCCCAAAAATATAGATTGCAAAAGCAACTAAAAAGGGAGCAAATGAAACTCACCTTAGTAGCATATAAAGTCGTTCACCAAAATGTGATTGAAACTCGGATTACCAAATACCCGTAGATATCAACCTAGAGAACATATGTTGGTCAATAAAACGAGACGTGCCTTATATAAGGATTCATTTACTCGGTTGGTAATATTTAAAAGTTCACTTTATCAATCTCGTAAACAAGTTGTTTAAATCTTAATTACAGATTCAAAAGCAATTTCAATTAACGTCAATCATAATTCAGTTGATCATATCTTTTAATCCGTTCATCGAAACTATTCGATATCTAAATGAAAAGTTATTGATTTTTCGCCAGCTTTCCAAAAACATGTATATCATATACCTTTTACTAGTAATATATGTATTTAATTAGCGATTCATTATAAACTGTTTAACGACGAAATTTAGCATACAAGCATATATAAATATATATACTCGAGCACTAGACATGGATACATAATTAATATATAAAAGATAAGATATGAGTGCTTACGTATCAGTATTGAGATTCAATATTGTAGGAAAGTACGTAGACGTAACGGAGATGATAAACACTAGGTTTGATTCACAAATATACCCCCGAACATTACCCATAACCTCCTTGGCAATAACCCATAATTTCCTTAGCTCTATCCCGCTTGAAAACCATTTTGAAAATAACCCACTCATGACCTCGTCGTAGTATTTTATGTATAATACATAATTAATAATACTAATAATAATAAGATTAATAATAATATTAATCTTAATAATATAAATAATAATAATATAATAATAATAATAATAATAATAATAATAATAATAATAATAATAATAATAATAATAATAATAATAATAATAATAATAATAATAATAATAATAAAATAAATTAAATAAATATTACGGAGTAATAATACTAGAGAAAGAGAGATAGATTCTGAGCAAAAAATCGTGCAATTTATAGAACCTTTTCTGAAAAAGTACCCCATGCAATCGCATGGGTTTTGTGCTTCAAGGCCATGCGATCGCATGGCCCTCTGATCCAGCTCACAAACTTTTAACTTTTTGTTTATCGACATAATTTTATATAATATATATAATATATTTAATTTATATAATTAATTATATATTATATTAAATTCACATGCATAGTTGACTTGTAATTTTTGTTCCGATAAGTCGTACGTCATCACTCGACTTATGTCCCAGTTTCGGTTTTTCAAATGTCCTTTCGTACGCTGAGAAAACTTGTATTTTACATTTCGTGTTACGTACCTTTGTAAAAATATAGCCTTAAATTATCCCTAAACTATACCACTCAAAGTATATATTAAACTTTCGAGTATTTTGATCATTTACTTCTATAAATCATCGTCTCGCTATTTGTTAATATATATATAATAACAATTCGTTTTTATGACCAAGTTAATATTTTATTTTATCGTATTGTTAAATATATATTTTCAATATTAATAAACACGTTTTAAAATACATATCGCAAGTTATTAATATATCTAATTCCAACAGTTGATATTCCTTATTATTGTATATGTCCAAATTACGTTATTTAAACAAACACTTTACCATTTATTCCGAATACCGTTAAGAATGAATGATTTCCCAAATCAACGTGGACCTTACAACAGAGACCCGTAATAATATCATAATCCTTAAGGAATTCAATAATTATCTTTTAATTCAATCATTTGGCATAATCTTTTAACTCTATATCTAAATATATGTCAGTCAGATAATCAAACCAATAAGTTTAATGCACAGTATCATATACTCAACACTTTTTTATGTTTTCAATTTATGGTATATATATGTATCTATTTACATATAATTGTTCGCGAATCGTTGAGAACAATCGAAAGGTAATTGAATAGTTTAAAAATTTTGAGATTCAACTTTTCAGACTTTGCTTATCGTGTCGGAAACGTTAAAGATTAAGTTTAAATTTGGTCAGAAATTTCCGGGTCATCACAAGCTGGAACGTCTGCACCCCTTTTCTTGCGGTCTGCACCACCCGCACCACTCGCACCACCCGCACCACCTGCACCGCCTGCCCCACCATCTCCCACAGTCAAGGAATTGACAAGGGAGGTGGGAATCCTCCGAGCTCGGGTTACTGAGCTCGAGGAGCAATTGGCTCAGGTTTTAGACATCCTACACCCACCTTCACCGTAGGACCTTTTGTATTAGATTTCATGATGTAATCTAGATGTAGTTTCATATTTCACTTATGTATTGTACGAATCTATCAGGATGTATGAAACTTATTATTAATGAATGGAAACTTTGTGATGTTACTTTTTGCACAAGTGTTCTATTTACATTACTGTATGGTGTTTTGCGGTACTTGTATCAACTTGCGTTACTTAATTAACATGTGTGGTGCTGTTTACATGTTGGTTGTTATATACTATATTATTATATATTGAATGCTGGATTTTGACTTGAGTCAAAATGTTTGTATAGAACACCATGGCTAACGGTCGATCCACACCTACTGCTGCTCAAATTGAAGAGATGATCCAAGAACGTGTAGCCGCAGCCATTGCGGAAATGCAACCCCAAGCTCCACCGCCACCGCCACCACCACCGGTTATTCAACCCGTTCGAAATGGGTGTACTTACAAGGAATTCCAGAGCTGTAAACCGCAAAACTTCAGTGGAACCGAGGGACCGGTTAGTCTCACCAAATGGTTCGAGAAACTTGAATCAGTATTCCGAGTTAGCAACTGTTCGGAGGACAATAAAACCAAATTTGCTTCTTGCACGCTGTCTGACGGCGCGCTCACATGGTGGAACACAATGGCACAGGCACAAGGCATTGATGAGGTGTATGCTACGCCATGGGAAGAATTTATATGTGCCATGATTGAGGAGTATTGTCCGAGAACCGAAATCCAAAAGATGGAAATGGAATTCATGCAGTTAAAGGCCGTTGGGAACGACCTTGATGGTTACAATAGGAGATTTTTGGAACTAGCCATGATGTGTCCGACAATGGTCACCCCAGAATTCAAGCGAATGGAGAGATACTTCTGGGGACTCCCTAAGAGCATTAAGGGAAACGTCACCTCATCCAAGCCACCGAATGTTCCCGAAGCGATGCGCATGGCGCATACTTTAATGAATCAAATAACCATCGATGAACCGGAGAAAACTAAGACTGAAGTGGGTACTAGTGAGAAGCGCAAATGGGATAACCACAACAACAACAACAACAACAACAACAACAACAGGGGAAGAAACTATGAACAGAACCCGGTGAAACGACATGAGGGTTTCAGAGGAAACAACAACGGTGGAAACCCCAACCCCAACAACAACACCAACTCCAACCCGGACTACAAGGGAACCCTACCTCAATGCAAGAGGTGTTACAAACACCATACTGGGTATTGCAATGTTGTCTGCGAGAAGTGACAACGGTCTGGGCATGTTAGAAAAGACTGCAAGGTCACCACTTTGAATGAGAAGCCAAACCCTACAGGGCCAAGGAAGTGCTACGAATGCGGGCAGACAGGCCATTTCAGAAATGCGTGTCCAAATAAGCAAAAAGACGGCGGACCACCCCGCGCTAGAGCTTTCGATGTTAATGTAAGGGAAGCACACGAAAACCCCGACTTGGTGACAGGTATATTCAAAATCAACAACCTTTTAGCTTCTGTCTTGTTTGATACTGGTGCGGATAGAAGTTATGTATGTAGACATTTTTACGATAAGATTAATTGGTCATTAGTCCCGTTAAAAGAGTGTATGCTTGTCGAGGTCGCCAATGGAAAACTTGAAAAGGTTGACCATATTAGTTTTAACGACCGGTCCTAATCCTCCCGGACGGAATCTTCAACAGTTGGTCCCATCGCGATGATCGAATCCAAGTAATGTCCTTAACATGAGTTTCTGCACAGCGGAAGGCTTAATTCGTACCTGAGAATAACATGCTTTAAAATGTCAACATAAAGTTGGTGAGATATATAGGTTTGATGCTAGCAGCGTTATAACTATGGACCACAAGATTTTAAGTTTATACATAATACACTCCTCGTGTATAGAAAAGCAGTTGAGCACTTGGTAACCATACTTAACTAAAAGTCACAGCAGCATACTCTTAAATAAACCCTACACCGTACCAAGTGTAGTAACGAGAACGAAGTACTGTGCAACCGTTAAATGCTGGTCGTCCAGCCCGGTTGGGGATGTCAGCCCGATAGATCTATCAACAGGATTCGCGTTTACGCTCCTCACGTAATTAGCAGTTACCAAGTATAAAGAGATATGCCATGGTACAACTCAACCGAGAATTTAGTTTTATCACTTGTGTCCATAACGTAAATCATTTATAAAAACAGTGCATGTATTCTCAGCCCAAAATTTAGAGTTTAAAAGGGACTATATACTCACCATACCATATTTTGTAGTAAAAATACATATAACATCGTTGAACAAATGTAGGGTTGGCCTCGGATTCACGAACCTATATCATTTATATATATTAACACATTGTAATCGAATAATTTATATATATATTTATTTATTTTAATAATTTACAGGTTTCATTATTTAATTAACTATATTCGTTTTATATAATAAATAACTAAAGATAGTAATATAATTTAATTTAGGTGTATTATTTATATATATATTTTTTATATACAGATTATTTATTTGTTAAATTAATAATTTTAATAATAGTAAATTAAGGGTAATAATAATAATGATAGTAATAATAATAATAATATTAATAATAATAATAATAATAATAAAAATAATAATAATAATAATAAAAAGAGATATATGTGTATACCCTTGAAATCTCCTCTAAAAATAATTGCCCATGACGGGGATCGAACCTGAGACCTCTAGCTTATCCACCAACACCCTCAACCCATGAGCTACTGGTTACTTCTTTAATTATACTCTCATTTTTATATTTTTATCATATAAAAACTGTTATCATTTTCTTCCTAAATTCTACATCTCTTCTCATCATCATCCTTGATTATTATATTACATCATCATCTTAATGATCAACACACTTTCATTTATTATAACGATCATAATCATATATTCTTCATCAATCTAAACAGAAGTCGTAAGTAGTAGCAGAAAAGTTCGGCCCAACATGGAATTCAAGGTTTACGGCCCAAGTTGCAAGGTATTCGGCCCAAAACAATTACTTGGATTACGGCTCAAATAAAATTCACCTAATGTGGCCCAAGTTGCAAGATTATTAAGGGATTCGATTTCTTTTGCTAGTTTATAATAATTGAGCGGTTAAGAACAATAGGGTGAGCTGGAACACACTTTTTCTTTGTATACCTCATCTATTCATCTGGATGCACGATAGGGTTTTTTTTTTTTTTTTTTATTAAAAAGGGAGCTAGTGGTGTCGGCCAGTAACAAAGATAATAGGGTTAAGAGAGAGTAAATAAATAGAAGAACAAACGTGTGGGTTTTTCGAAGGTTAGCAATAGAAGGTGATTGTATCGATTGCAATAGGAAGAAACAAAGAAAAAGAACCAAAATAGCAGCAGCCATGAGAGCACGGAAAAAAAAAAAAGTCTGTAACAGCAGCAGAGTAGTAACGACGTGTAGCAGGTGAGGGTAGTTTTCGTTTTAGCCTTTGTAGTATAGTAATTACAATAACAACAGTATGTAACGAAGGGTTGCAGGTTTGCAGGAGTAGTGGGTGTTTAATAGGTTGTTTGATGAAAGTTGAAGGTGAGGTTTCATAGTGGTGGCAAGATGGTTTGATTGAAACAGAAAATCTAAATTAGTAATCAGGTTTGTGGTGATTTCAAGTGGTGATTTAGTGTGGTGGTGGTTTAATGGACGAAGAAGATATGGTTTTCAAGGTGTTTGATGGATCGATAATGAAGGTTGGTGATTGAAATTCGGTGGATTAAACTGGAGTAAATAACAGCAATTCCCGATGATGGTGTCGTACAAGATGATGACGGGTTTGAGGATGATGGTTTCGAAAAAGAAAAGCAAGAGAAGAGAAGGAAAGAGTAAGAAAGGAAGGGATGGTGTTCATGGTGGTGGGGTGATCCTACGGATTGTTTTATATTCTACTAAAGTGGACAAAAATTCAGTTCACGGGTATACAGAAACGTTTAAAAGAAAGAAAAAAAATCTGAATTCTATAACTTTATATATACACGGTTCTATATATTTAATATTAGTAAATAATTAAATATATTAATTAATAATAATAGTAATATTAATAACAGTAAAATTTTTATAAATATTAGTAAATATAATTATACTAATTATTATAGCCATTATAATGATAAGAAAAAAATGATATCACTAATGATAATAATAATAATAAATTGTGTTATTTAATAATAATCTTAATAATATCTAAAATCATAAATTTATTGCTTTACTATATTTAATAATAGTGATCTTCATGCTGATATCAATAATATTAGTGATTTAGATGTATCAAATTTTAGATATATAATAATATTAATAATAACAATGAATATAATAGCTATAGTTTAATTTGTAATTTATTACATTAATATTACCTATTACTAATTATATAATATTTAATATTTTATTATATTTTATTACTCCCCATTTATCATATATGCTTTCATTTATATCTATACATATATATATATATATATATACATATTTACACAGAATTGTTCGTGAATCGCCGGGCGTGGTCACAGGGTAACTGGTTATCCGAATATAGATTTTAAACTTTCTAGACTCAACATTACAGATTTTGCTTATCGTGTCGGAATCACGTAGAGGTTATAGTTTAAATTTGGTCGGAAATTTTCGGGTCGTTACATTACCCACCCGTTAAAAAAAATTTCATCCCCGAAATTTGATAGAGGTTGTCATGGATAACAATAGGAATGTTTTCATGACGAATATGAGGTAATAGTGGAGTTTTATCATTATTGCGAGATGTAGATAAAACGATTCGATCATGTGAAGCGCACGAGTGAAGCTATCACAAAAGAGTGAAATGAGTAAATATGGAATTGTTTTAACCGATGACGTGATTAGGATTGATTTCCGAAATTTATGGGATTTAAAAGAAAATATTGAAAATCTAAAAGATTTGATTCTTCGGCGAATAAGGAAATTATGATCTTCTTTGATTTAATGCGCCAATCTGTTTCGATTTCTCTGTCGAATATTTCACTATAAACCCATTCCCTTTGTTCCTTTATTTCCACAGCTCACACCTTTTATTCTTTCCCCCTCACTCCATACTTTAATACATTCGTCAGTATGCTCCATCCCGTTCTGATTCTTGTTATACTTCTAACTTTCATATCTTTCATTCTTCTCTTTCATCTGCCGCCAGAAGAATCTATTCACTTTTATGATTTCCTTGGAATTATAATGTTTCTAATTCTCCCGTGTCTTTACATTGCAATATGTATTGATATACACGGTTTGTAATTTCTGGGTGGTTGTTGGGTTTTATATCTTTCCTTATATTTTGATGTCCTTGCTTTTGTTTTCTATAATCATTGTCATCCATAGTTTATACTCTCTCCTTTTTGCTGCGATTTATACCCCAATTTTTATTTTGGGGCTTTGTCGCTTCGTTTCTTCTTCCCGTCCTTGAGTCAAACTAGCAATGGTCCGGAATTTGTAGGTATGAGGTTTGGAATGAACATAGCTAATGCTCTAAGAAAGAAAGGGTATTGGCACAATTTTGATTTGTTAAATTACCAGAATACCCTAGAAAAGATAGAACTATCAAGACGATATGTTCCTAATACGTTTGGGGATTGGACAGAATGTAAGAGCCGTTTAACATGGCACATGATGACAGTACTGTAAATCATCACATTCCATTAGAAACTTAACATGACTTACTGTAATATAATGAAGTTGATCAAGTTTCATTATATTATACTAATTCATGCATCAGTTTCCAACACTACTTCAAAACATTCCTATTTTAAACTCGAAGGTTTCAGAATTTAGAAACTAACACAGTTTCTTTTATGTTGTAACGCAGATGTTACGGAGAGATATATGATCTCAGATAAGAATAGTTGTGAAAATATGGAGTATATGTATAACGGAAGATATGAAGATATCTTATAATATCTAAGATAAGATGATGATGATGAATATCATCTGGAAAGGTTTAGAATAAGGAGTAGGGTTCTTACTAACGGTTTCAGCAGGCACTGAATCGTTTGGATTCTTTGAAGGCAGATTCAGTCCTTGTGATTTATCCACGGCCTCTTTCATACTTTGCTCAATCCGTTTTCCATTTCCAACCCTTCTCTAAGCTTTACCAACACACTGTAATTTATCGTCAAACTTTTGACTATCAAAGTCGTTACAGTTTTTGCTGCTTCATCAGCATTTCGAGAACTACTTTATAGTTCAGGGTGTTTTTCAGAAACTTCACATTCGGAGTATGAAATTCTTAGGGATAAACGTTATAGGTATAACTGGAGAAGTTCTGCGAGATTTTCAAAATTACCGATTGTTGATTTCGTCAAAGGAATGACGAGCTGCTGGTACATCTGCTGATGATGTCGTGAAATATGAAAGATTCTCCGATAATAACGGCAAAAGGATAATGTATATATATCTATATTATAATAAGGCTAGTCTTTCTGAGAAGTCGAAGTGGAGCTGTAACAAAATTGGTTACTTTGAAAAGGAATTGTAAGGTTGTTTTCGCTAATGAATGATAAGGAATTCGACGCGGATACGTTTTAACTATAACTTCGGTTTCGAAAGTTTTTCAGGTGCATAACTGTATGCATAAATCTTTCTTCCGTAGACGAGATACGGCTGGTTCAACTTCTCGCTAGAGTTGTTTTTAAGAATCATGATAGGTTTGAACGCGGATTGTAATCGTCAAGATACGAATGAGATTTAAGATAGAATCAAGTGGCAAACTTGAAGAATTGTTTAGTTTCATATGTTATAATCAACATTTTAATTCATTTTAATTGTCCAAAGTTAGTATTCCAATTGTCCAATGGTCCAATAGTCCAATGATTCATATACAGTTATATATAATATTCGAATTAATTAATACATATCGTGACCCGTGTACCGGTCTCGGTGTCGATCACAACTCAAACCATATATCTATTTTGGAATCAACTCCAACCCTGTATAGCCAACTCCCTCATTCACATATAGAGTGTCTATGGTTGTTCCGAAATATATATATAGATGGGTCGATATGATAAGTCGAAACCTTGCATACGTGTCCCGTTAATTAAAGTGCGTAAAATAAATAAATATATATCATGACCCATTATACAACGTGTTGTCTCAGAATTAATCCGACGTGTTGTTGTACATGTGTCCCGACAGTATGTACAGTGCAGAAATTAAAATTGCGAGAATGTAAATTGCGATAAATTAAATGTTAATCAGTTAGCCGGAACAGTTAGCATGGAATCCTTGACAGATTTTCAATTAGTTAATTCGTGTGTTTCTAATAATTTTAATTTTTCCAATGTTTCTTCTTTATGCCACTTGTTGGATTTGGATAGGTAAAAATCCAAATATGAAATTTGAATGAAAATGGTTATTTTGTGATGAACGGATACGTATATCGGTGATTGTAAGTAGGATACCAATTGACCGTTGAATCAGATTCGAAGAATGTACAGTGTAACTTATTAATGTGAATTCTAAATATTCCTCGGGTACTACCCACCCGTTAAAATATTTTCATCATTAACAGTTTGTACGAAAGAATTTTTAATTACAATCTTTATGAAAATATACTTGCATATATATTTTCTTCAGATGTAATTATGGATTTAATGAGTCAATAAGATATTAAACTCATTTGATTTATCGTTAATACTGGATTACATGATCTCTAAAACATTAGAGATTTCATAATCACCATGTCGAACGAAGATCGATGTAAAACGATATATAGAACGAGGATTATACTTAAGGTACAGATGATGATATTGAGGCGTGTGATGTTGATATCCGAGATACAGATCGTGATATTGAGATTTACGACGTGATTGTGGTTGGGGTGATAAGAGTATTGTCGGCGTTGATGATGGTACGGATTATGCTGCTGGTGCTGCTGCTGGTGTTTGTATTCTTCGCACCTGATTCTCCAAATCCATTACTCGAGCACGTAATTTGTTAACTTCTTATATCATGTCGGGTTGATTAACGATTGAAACAAACGGGTGAGTAAGATTCGAGATATAGGATAATGTATAATCGTAACGGAATACTCAAAAAAAAAAAAATGAGAGGGTAAATGGTTTCTCGAACAGGTTTGCCGGTAAGCGCTTGCCAAGAGAAAATCGATGAATTGAATGGATCTTTGATGTGAAATGATTTTCAAATATAGGATGATAGAATATCTATATATATATATATATATATATATATATATATATATATATATATATATATATATATATATATATATATATATATAATACTAAAGATTTTGTAGACTACAGAAGAATTTGTGGCATATATCAGGCAAATCTACAGATACGCTAAAATAGGAATTATCAGATACGCTAAGATATGAATTTCGTCTATACACTATCGATGCACTAAATGCAGTAGGACGTGTCTAGACTTGGGAATGATGGGCAGGCAATTTTCTAAGGATGATAAGCGGTTGATTTCCGACTAGAAATGATAAGCAAAACTTTTGACAGGCAGACACAGTCAAAGTCCAGACTCACTAATGTATCTTAACAACTACCAGTTAGACACACTAATGCAAGGCCTGGTTCGCTAAGACCAACGCTCTGATACCAACTTTAACGACCGGTCCTAATCCTCCCGGACGGAATCTTCAACAGTTGGTCCCATCGCGATGATCGAATCCAAGTAACGTCCTTAACATGAGTTTATGCACAGCGGAAGGCTTAATTCGTACCTGAGAATAACATGCTTTAAAATGTCAACATAAAGTTGGTGAGATATATAGGTTTGATGCTAGCAGCGTTATAACTATGGACCACAAGATTTTAAGTTTATACATAATACACTCCTCGTGTATAGAAAAGCAGTTGAGCACTTGGTAACCATACTTAACTAAAAGTCACAGCAGCATACTCTTAAATAAACCCTACACCGTACCAAGTGTAGTAACGAGAACGAAGTACTGTGCAACCGTTAAATGCTGGTCGTCCAGCCCGGTTGGGGATGTCAGCCCGATAGATCTATCAACAGGATTCGCGTTTACGCTCCTCACGTAATTAGCAGTTACCAAGTATAAAGAGATATGCCATGGTACAACTCAACCGAGAATTTAGTTTTATCACTTGTGTCCATAACGTAAATCATTTATAAAAACAGTGCATGTATTCTCAGCCCAAAATTTAGAGTTTAAAAGGGACTATATACTCACCATACCGTATTTTGTAGTAAAAATACATATAACATCGTTGAACAAATGTAGGGTTGGCCTCGGATTCACGAACCTATATCATTTATATATATTAACACATTGTAATCGAATAATTTATATATATATTTATTTATTTTAATAATTTACAGGTTTCATTATTTAATTAACTATATTCGTTTTATATAATAAATAACTAAAGATAGTAATATAATTTAATTTATGTGTATTATTTATATATATATTTTTTATATACAGATTATTTATTTGTTAAATTAATAATTTTAATAATAGTAAATTAAGGGTAATAATAATAATGATAGTAATAATAATAATAATATTAATAATAATAATAATAATAATAAAAATAATAATAATAATAATAAAAAGAGATATATGTGTATACCCTTGAAATCTCCTCTAAAAACAATTGCCCATGACGGGGATCGAACCTGAGACCTCTAGCTTATCCACCAACACCCTCAACCCATGAGCTACTGGTTACTTCTTTAATTATACTCTCATTTTTATATTTTTATCATATAAAAACTGTTATCATTTTCTTCCTAAATTCTACATCTCTTCTCATCATCATCCTTGATTATTATATTACATCATCATCTTAATGATCAACACACTTTCATTTATTATAACGATCATAATCATATATTCTTCATCAATCTAAACAGAAGTCGTAAGTAGTAGCAGAAACAGTTCGGCCCAACATGGAATTCAAGGTTTACGGCCCAAGTTGCAAGGTATTCGGCCCAAAACAATTACTTGGATTACGGCTCAAATAAAATTCACCTAATGTGGCCCAAGTTGCAAGATTATTAAGGGATTCGATTTCTTTTGCTAGTTTATAATAATTGAGCGGTTAAGAACAATAGGGTGAGCTGGAACACACTTTTTCTTTGTATACCTCATCTATTCATCTGGATGCACGATAGGTTTTTTTTTTTTTTTTTTTTTATTAAAAAGGGAGCTAGTGGTGTCGGCCAGTAACAAAGATAATAGGGTTAAGAGAGAGTAAATAAATAGAAGAACAAACGTGTGGGTTTTTCGAAGGTTAGCAATAGAAGGTGATTGTATCGATTGCAATAGGAAGAAACAAAGAAAAAGAACCAAAATAGCAGCAGCCATGAGAGCACGGAAAAAAAAAATGTCTGTAACAGCAGCAGAGTAGTAACGACGTGTAGCAGGTGAGGGTAGTTTTTGTTTTAGCCTTTGTAGTATAGTAATTACAATAACAACAGTATGTAACGAAGGGTTGCAGGTTTGCAGGAGTAGTGGGTGTTTAATAGGTTGTTTGATGAAAGTTGAAGGTGAGGTTTCATAGTGGTGGCAAGATGGTTTGATTGAAACAGAAAATCTAAATTAGTAATCAGGTTTGTGGTGATTTCAAGTGGTGATTTAGTGTGGTGGTGGTTTAATGGACGAAGAAGATATGGTTTTCAAGGTGTTTGATGGATCGATAATGAAGGTTGGTGATTGAAATTCGGTGGATTAAACTGGAGTAAATAACAGCAATTCCCGATGATGGTGTCGTACAAGATGATGACGGGTTTGAGGATGATGGTTTCGAAAAAGAAAAGCAAGAGAAGAGAAGGAAAGAGTAAGAAAGGAAGGGATGGTGTTCATGGTGGTGGGGTGATCCTACGGATTGTTTTATATTCTACTAAAGTGGACAAAAATTCAGTTCACGGGTATACAGAAACGTTTAAAAGAAAGAAAAAAAATCTGAATTCTATAACTTTATATATACACGGTTCTATATATTTAATATTAGTAAATAATTAAATATATTAATTAATAATAATAGTAATATTAATAACAGTAAAATTTTTATAAATATTAGTAAATATAATTATACTAATTATTATAGCCATTATAATGATAAGAAAAAAATGATATCACTAATGATAATAATAATAATAAATTGTGTTATTTAATAATAATCTTAATAATATCTAAAATCATAAATTTATTGCTTTACTATTTTTAATAATAGTGATCTTCATGCTGATATCAATAATATTAGTGATTTAGATGTATCAAATTTTAGATATATAATAATATTAATAATAACAATGAATATAATAGCTATAGTTTAATTTGTAATTTATTACATTAATATTACCTATTACTAATTATATAATATTTAATATTTTATTATATTTTATTACTCCCCATTTATCATATATGCTTTCATTTATATCTATACATATATATATATATATATATATATATATATATATATATATATATATATATATATATATATATATATATATATATATATATATATATATATATATATATATATATATATATATATATATACATATTTACACAGAATTGTTCGTGAATCGCCGGGCGTGGTCACAGGGTAACTGGTTATCCGAATATAGATTTTAAACTTTCTAGACTCAACATTACAGATTTTGCTTATCGTGTCGGAATCACGTAGAGGTTATAGTTTAAATTTGGTCGGAAATTTCCAGGTCGTTACATTAGTCGTGGAGCTATTATCAACATAGCTGGTGCAGATTTCGAAATTGACTTGATACCTATCAAACTGGGAAGTTTTGACGTGATCATCGGTATGGATTGGTTGAGCAAGATAAAGGCGGATATTATCTGTGGAGATAAAGCACTTCGCATACCAAAAGGAAACGGTGAGCCACTGATCATCTACGAAGAGAGATGTACCTCAAAGTTGAACCTCATTAGTTGCGTGAAAGCGCAAAAGATTATGAAGAAGGGACGTCTTGCTGTCCTAGCGCATGTGAAAACAGTAGAAACTAAGGTGAAGAGCATGAACGGCGTTCAAATTGTGAACGAATTTTCTGATGTCTTCCCTGAAGAATTGCCTGGATTGCCGCCGCCGAGAGCCGTAGAGTTTCAGATTGATTTAGTGCTAGGAGCTGCACCTGTAGCTCGCGCACCTTATAGACTCGTACCTTCCGAGATGCAAGAATTACAGAGTCAACTACAAGAGCTGTTAGATCGAGGATTTATCCAACCAAGTTTCTCGCCATGGGGCGCACCTGTATTGTTTGTGAAGAAGAAGGATGGATCCTTCTGTATGTGTATCGACTACCGTGAACTCAACAAATTGACTATCAAGAATCGGTATCCTCTTCCCAGAATTGACGATCTTTTTGATCAACTACAAGGATCGAGTGTCTACTCAAAGATCGATTTACGATCCGGTTATCACCAGTTGAGGGTGAAGGAAAGTGACGTGATGAAAACTGTGTTCAGAACTTGTTACGGTCATTATGAGTTTCTTGTAATGCCATTCAGGTTGACAAACGCACCTGCCGTATTCATGGACCTTATGAATCATGTCTGCAAGTCGTACTTGGATAAGTTTGTTATCGTCTTCATAGATGATATCCTCATCTACTCTAAGAGCGAAGAAGAGCATGAGCAACACCTCCGACTAGTACTTGAACTCTTGAGACAAGAGAAACTTTACGCCAAATTCTCCAAGTGTGAATTTTGGTTGAAGGAAGTTCAATTTCTGGGTCATGTTGTGAGCGACCAGGGTATCAAAGTTGATCCCACCAAGATTGAAGCTATTAGCAAGTGGGAGACCCCCACTACTCCGACGCACATTTGCCAATTCCTAGGTCTCGCCGGTTACTACCGAAGGTTCATTGAAGGATTTTCTCTGATCGCGCGTCCTTTGACCGCGCTGACTCACAAGGGCAAGAAGTTCATTTGGGAACCCGCACACAAATCAGCATTTCAAACTTTGAAGAAGAAGTTAACCACCGCACCTATCCTATCGCTTCCCGAAGGCAGTGACGACTTTGTTGTTTATTGCGATGCATCGAAAAGTGGTTTTGGTTGTGTACTGATGCAACGATCAAAGGTTATCGCTTATGCCTCTCGACAACTGAAGATTCACGAGCGGAACTACACTACGCATGATCTTGAACTTGGAGCCATTGTATTTGCACTCAAATTGTGGAGGCACTATTTGTATGGAACTAAGAGCACTATCTTCACCGATCACAAGAGTCTCCAACACATATTCGATCAGAAGCAACTGAATATGAGACAGCGTCGATGGATCGAGACGCTCAACGACTACAATTGTGAACTCCGTTATCACCCTGGCAAGGCCAATGTTGTAGCTGACACTTTAAGCCGGAAGGAGAGGATGGCACCTCTTCGTGTTAGGGCTCTGAACATCACCATCCATTCGAACCTCAACAGCCAGATCAGAGTAGCCCAAGATGAGGCTCTCAAGGAGGAGAACATAGCTCACGAACATTTGAACATACTTGTCTATCGATTCGAGGTTAGGGAGTCTGGACTCCGATGTTATGCCGGAAGAATTTGGGTACCTCTTTATGGAGATCTATGGAACCTTATACTTGATGAAGCACACAAGTCGAGATATTCGATTCACCCCAGAGCGGGAAAATGTACCACGACCTTAAAGAACAGTATTGGTGGCCGAATCTTAAGAAGGACGTTGCGACTTATGTTGGTAAGTGTTTGACTTGCTCGGGTTAAAGCCGAGCATCAGAGACCTTCTGGGTTACTTCAGCAACCGGAAATCCCACAATGGAAGTGGGAAGGGATCACAATGGATTTCATTACTAAGCTGCCGAAGACGGTGGGCGGATACGATACTATTTGGGTTATTGTTGACCGCCTTACCAAATCTGCACACTTCCTAGCGATGAAGGAGATGGATACAATGGAAAGACTTGGTCAACTATACATCAAGGAGGTTGTATCTCATCATGGTGTACCTTTATCGATCATCTCCGATCATGATCCCTGTTTTGCTTCTAGATTTTGGCGTTCTTTACAAGAAGCCATGGGAACCCGTCTCGACATGAGTACAACATATCACCCACAGACTGACGGGCAAAGTGAACGAACGATTCAGACATTGGAAGACATGTTGCGTGCATGTGTCATTGATTTTGGAAAGGCCTGGGAAAGGCATTTGCCACTCACCAAATTTTCTTACAATAACAGTTATCACTCGAGCATTAATGTTGCACCTTTTGAAGCATTGTATGGCCGTAAGTGCTGATCTCCTATTTGTTGGGCAGAAGTTGGCGAAAAGCAAATCACCGGACCCGAGGTAGTCCATGAAACAACGGAAAAGATTGCTCAGATTCAAGCTAGACTTAAGACTGCCCGCGATCGTCACAAGAGTTATACCGATCTCAAACGCAAAGACTTTGAATTCAATGTTGGTGATCGTGTAATGTTGAAGGTTGCACCTTGGAAAGGTGTGACCCGTTTTGGAAAACGTGGAAAGTTAAACCCACGATACATTGGTCCTTTTAAAATCTTGGAACGTGTTGGACCCGTTGCTTACCGTTTGGATCTACCAGCACAATTGAGCTCAGTTCATCCTACCTTCCACGTGTTAAACTTGAAGAAGTATCTTGCTGCACCCGAACTCATCATACCACTTGAGGAACTTACAATTGATGACAAACTCCACTTTGTGGAGGAACCTGTTGAAATTATGGATCGCGAGATCAAAACTTTGAAATGCAACAAGATTCTGATCGTCCGAGTATGATGGAATGCCAAATGAGGACCTGAGTTTACTTGGGAGCGAGAGGATCAAATGATGCGGAAGTATCCTCACCTTTTCCCGACTCCTCCATCTACTTCAGCTTAAATTTCGGGACGAAATTTTCTTTAACAGGTGGGTAATGTAACGACCCTAGATTTTTCCAACGTTTATTTATTAATAATTATTATTATTAATAATTATTATTATTAATATGTGTGATTAAACAAATGTATGTTATTACATTTACATGTTGCCATGATTGCCCGAACTTGACTTTAATTGCCCGAAACGTCTTTGTGAGACACGAAACTTCACGAATAATATTTTCAAGTATTATTTACGTTCATGATTAAGTTTTATTAATCATTTTATTTAACTAAAGTTGTTAGTTAGTTACTTGGGCTTTTAATTGGATAAGCTTGTTAACTACATGCATACTTGGGCTTTTAATTGAACTTGGGCCTTTATTAGTATTAGTGGACTTTAGAAGCCCACCCTACATCTTAATGGACTTCATTAGCCCATGTCTTTCATGTGTAAGTATTACTTAGACTTGTAACAAGTTAGTTAACTTGTTAGGAATCTAGTTTACACATAATCCCCATGCACGCATCCTCATTATCCAACTTTTAAGCTTTAACATATGAGTAACCATTGAACACTCCCTCCCCCCTCCTTTTTCTGCTGCAGCCGTGGGATACCATGGGTGGGAGAGGATTCAAATCTTTTTTTTTACATTACTTGTTACTTGAATCCTCATTTCTCACAAACACACTTTTACTTGCTTTCATTTTTACTCTCTTTTCTCTCAAGGTTTCTTTCTTTCTTGTAAGTAAATGGAACTTCTTTTCTCTTCTTCTTTTCTTACAAAACCGAATTACACACATGTATCATCATCATCTTTTGATCTTTGATGTTGTTTAATTACTTGAGATTTGTTGTTGTTGTTGTTACTTTGTTACTTGTTGTTATTTATTATTTACTTACAAATTTCAAGAATCAAACTTACTAGTTTCATTCTTCATTATATCTTGTATTTTCAAGAACACAAGAACATAAACTTACTAGTTTATGTCCTACACTTAATGTATCAAAAGTTTGTAAGTTCATAGTTGTTAAACTCATACTTGTAAGTCATGTTAGTAAACTTTAAAGTTTACTTTCTTAAAGATCAAACTATGGTTTGAATCTTTAAAGTATGAACAACCATGAACAAATTAACTTATTTACTTAGTTTATGTCTTCATTTTATGCACTTTAATTTCATATTTGTTGGTTGTTATTGGTCAAATGTTACTAGTTAACTTTGATCTCATTAATCTTGAACTAAAAGTTAACTTTGAAAGTTCAAGAACACACAAATAAGCTTTCTTTAATTATAACTTTGTACACTTATGTTAGATCTAGACGTTTGAGTCTTGGATCTTCAAGATCAAACTAAAGAACTATGTTCTACAACTCAAGATCTTGATTTCATAAGTTTACATTCAAGTTTGTAACTTATTATTAGTTTTAAAGTTCATATATGTGTTAGATCTAAGACTTTGATATAACTTTGATTCATCAAAACACTTAGAACACTTAAGTGAGTTGTGCTTCATGTCTTAGACTTACACTTGGGTTATGATGGTCAAACCTTGGTGAAAATGATGCAAACACATCAATAAGTTGTACACTTGAAGTTACATGCATCAAGGATGAGAACCGTGATAAGCATCGAACACCAAGAACCACCAGAACCTACTGACCTGTCTGTTTTCTGCATTCTGGGTCTGATCAGTAAGACCTGGGCTGTTGTGATTATGATTTTCAAATAGCTCTGTTCGAGTAGATAACTTTTCATATAGGACTCGTCTTATGAAAGGACCCGTTCATATACATTATAAACGATTCACAATAGTTGATTACAGCGCGAGGTATTTGACCTCTATATGATACGTTTTACAAACATTGCATTCGTTTTTAAAAGACAAACTTTCTTTACATAAAAAAATTGACGGCATGCATACCATTTCATATTACATCCAACTATAATTGACTTAATATTAATCTTGATGAACTCAACGACTCGAATGCAACGTCTTTCAAAGTATGCCATGAATGACTCCAAGTAATATCCTTAAAATGAGCTAATGCACAGCGGAAGATTTCTTTAATACCTGAGAATAAACATGCTTTAAAGTGTCAACCAAAAGGTTGCTGAGTTCATAGGTTTATCATAACAATCATTTCAATATAATAATAGACCACAAGATTTCCGTTTATAAATATATGTACACTCACAAGTGTATAAAAGTATTCTATAAGTTGTAGGCACCCGGTAACAAGCCTTAACGTTCATGTTTTACCCTCTGAAGTACACCAGATCAGGTGTGTTTAAAATAACCTCGAAGTACTAAAGCATCCCATAGTCAGGATGGGGTTTGTCAGGCCCAATAGATCTATCTTTAGGATTCGCGCCTACCGTACATAGACAAGTAGTTTAATGTTACCAAGCTAAGGGTATATTTCTGGTTTAAACCCACGTAGAATTAGTTTTAGTACTTGTGCCTATTTCGTAAAACATTTATAAAAACAGCACATGTATTCTCAGTCCCAAAAATATATATAAAAGGGAGCAAATGAAACTCACCATACTGTATTTCGTAGTAAAAATACATATAACGTCATTTAACAAGTGCAAGGTTGGCCTCAGATTCACGAACCTATATTAATTATATATATTTATATGTTGGTCAATATTTGTCTAACAATTTTTGGTCAAGTCATAGTGTACCACAATCCTAATGCTCGAGACTAATATGCAAAAGTCAACAAAAGTCAACTTGACCCAAAATGACTTCTAAAATTTATACGTGTTTATTATATAACTTAACTATAGTCGTTTTATATATTTAAATATATTTATTAGATTTTATAATAATAAAAGTCATTTATTAATAAAAATTTATATTAACGTTTATATATGATAGAATATACTTTTATATATCTTAAGTAGTAAAATTTATAAAGTTCACTTAATATCGTAAAACTATAGTGGTAAGTATTATTAATGTAATTATATTACGCGTGGTGAAAAATATCTTTGTATCCCCTATTTATTTGATAAAATAATATTGATCATAATAATAATAAGTAAAAGTTGTATTATTTTGTAATAATAATTATTATTATTCTATAAAAAAATAACAATATTTATATTTACTAAAAATGGTATTATGATAAAATGATAATACTAATATAATAGTAATAATGATATTTTATAATAACAATGATATTTCTATTAAAATAATAACGACGATAGTAATAATAATCATTTTAACAATAATACTAAAATTCAGTTGACTATAACTTCTAATCCGTTCATCGAAACCATTCGATATCTAAATGAAAAGTTCTTAATTTTTCGCTAGCTTTCCAATGATATGCATATCATATACCCTATCTCAGTAGCATATGTATCTAATTCAGGATTCAACAAACCTATCTAAGGACAATATCGAATGTACAAGCATGCATAATCCTATATACTCGAGCACTAGTCAGGGATACACTATTGATATATAAAAGTTAAGTTATGAGTGCTCACGTATAAATATTGAGATTCAATATTGCAGGAAAGTACGTAGACGCAACGGAGATGATAAACACTAGATTGACCTCACGAGCATACCCATGAACCATACCCATCACCTCCATAGCTATAACCCATAATTTCCTTAGCTTCGACTCATTCAAAAAAACTATTTTGAAATCACTCGGACAGCACTCCGTCGTAATATTTTATGTATACTAATAATATCTTAAAATAATACAAAGAAAATATATATATGTAATTCGATTGAGAGAGTTTAGAGAAATATATTTTCAAGTTTTTATGAAATAATGAAACCTATTGAATTCTATTTATAACAGATTTTTGAATTATTAAAGTGAATTATTAAAGTATGAATTATTAAAATGAATTATTAAAGTATGAATTATTAAAGTGAATTATTAAAGTGAATTATTAAAGTGAATTATTAAAGTGAATTATTAAAGTATGAATTATTAAAGTGAATTATTAAAGTGAATTATTAAAGTATGAATTATTAAAGTGAATTATTAAAGTATGAATTATTAAATTGAATTATTAAAGTATGAATTATTAAAGTTAAAGTAAAATAAAAGTAAAGTAAAAGTAAAGTTAAAGTATAGTAAAAGTATAAAACTATATACGTATAATACGCGTATAAGTATATATAATATTAATTTAAATCGTTATATATATTTAATAAAATAAAATATAAATATCGTTATCTTTATCATACTGGTTAAGTAATGAGTTGTCAAAAGTGGTTCTAGATATTTATAAAAGATATATATGTTTTAATAATAAATTTCTTTTTAAACTGAAAACGTTTTTTTGTACTTTTGAAACTAAATTAATAGAATATTATGGAAACTAATTCTCCACTAACTTTTGTCTAACTTTCGTAAATGACACTTTTTGTTTTTATTTATAAATAGCTTTACAAATTATTCTGAATATCGTTAAGAGGAATAGATTTTCTCAAATCATAGTGGACCTCTCAACAGAGACTTGTAATCATAATTCAATGTTTCTGATAATTCAATCATTTAATATAATTTTTTAATTTCATCGAAAATCATATTGAAACAAATACGTTCGTGTAAGGTATTATACGTTTAATACTTTATTAATATTCTCAAGTTATAATATATATATACATATACATATCTATTTATATATAACGGTTCGTGAATCGTCGGAATTTGGTCGAGGTTATAATGAATGTATGAACACAGTTTAAAATTCTTGAGATTTAACTTAACAAACTTTGCTTATCGTGTCGGAATAATATAAAGATTAAAGTTTAAATTTGGTCGGAAATTTCCGGGTCGTCACAGTACCTACCCGTTAAAGAAATTTCGTCCCCGAAATTTGATCGAGATCGTCATGGCTAACCATAAAAATGTTTTCATGACGAATATGAGTTGATAAATAGAGTTTTATAATCATTTGTAATATAGATAAAACAATTTGATTACGCGAAGAGTATAAGTGAAGCTATCACAAAAGAGTGAAATGAATAAATGCAGATTCGTTTTAACCAGTGACGTAGTCACGGTTGATTTTCAGATTTAGAGGAAATCTGCGTCATAAGATTTGGGTTCTTCGATAATTAAGGAAATTAGAATCCTCTTTGGTTAAATGCGATGATCTGTCCTGATTGTTCTGTCTGGTACTTCACTATAAATCCACCATCTTCGTTTCCTTACACCTTCTATTCTTTCTCCCTCAACTCATATTTTAAAGTATTTGTCAATATGCTCCATCCAGTGCTGATTCTTGATATACTCCTCACTTTCATATCTATCGTTCTTCTTTTTCATCTGCCGTCGGAAGAATCTATTTACTTATACTATACTCTTGGTTTTATAGTGTTTTTAGTTCTCCTATGTCTTTATATTGCTATATGCATCGATATATATGGTTTATAATTTTCGGGTTGTCATTGGGCTTTATATCTTCCCTTATATTTCCAAGTCCCTGCTTCTGTCTTCTATAATCATTGTCATCTACAGTTAATGCTCCATTCTATTTGCTGCGATTTATACTCCCATTTCTATTTCAGAGCTTCATTCTTTCATTTCCTCTTCTTGCGATTAAGCACCGTATATAATGGTCCAGATTTCGTAGATATGAATTTCGGAATGAACATAGTTAATGTTCTAAGAGTAAAATTGAAATGGCACGATCTTGATTTTTCAAATTACCAAAATTCAAGAGAAAAGATAGAATTATCAGAAAGAATATGTTCTCGATATGTTTGGAGATTAGGTAGAATGTAAGAGTCGTGTAACATGGCACATGATGACGTTATAATCTGTGAATCATCACATTCCATTAGAAACTCAGCATGACTTACTGTAATATAATCACGTTGATCAAGTGTCATTATATTATACTAACTCATGCTTCAGTTCTCAACACTACTTTAAAAACATTCTTAATTTAAATTTGAATTTTTCAGAATTTAGAAACTAATACAGTTTCCTTTATAATATATCACTGATGTCGCGAAGAGATAAAAGATTTCAGTTAACAATAGTTATGAAAATATCTTCAAAAATATGGAGGATATTTATAATGAAAGATATGATGTTATCTTAGAATATTTAAGATAAGAGGATGATGAAGAATATTATCCACAAGGGTTTAGAGTCAGGAGCAAGGTATTTGATAATGATGATACTGAATCATTTGGATTCTTTGAAGGCAGGTTTAGTCTTTGTGATTTGTCCACAGCCTCCTTCATACTTTGCTCAATCCGTTTTCCAGTTCCAAACCTTCTCTTTTTCTGAGTTTTGCCAACACACTATTTTTTATCATCAAACTTTTTTTCTGTTAAGATCGTTGACAGTTTCTACTGCTTCATCAGCATTTTTTTAAAATTTCGAGAACTAGTTCGCAGTTTAGGCGTTTTTCAGAAACTTCACATTCGAAGTATGTAAGTCTTGGAGGTAGACGTTATATGTATATATAACTGTTGATGTAGACATGCTACAAGATTTCAAAATACTGATTACTGATTCTCAATAATTGGTATGGCAATTCTTGTTACAAAGTGCGGATGAGTATATGATAGGGTTCTAATGAATATATCGATTTTTCTGAAAATCAAAGATCAGTGAAATTGTTGGTAAGTTTATTGCTAATGTGATGGGACATAAACGGTTCTCCGGTAACGATGGCGAAAGGGCATCGTATATATCGAGATTATAATAAGACCGTTTTAATTGAAAAGTCGAAGTTGACTTGTGGAGCTGTGACACAACTGTCTACTTTGGTAAGGAATTGAAAAGTCATTTTTGCTAATAAATGCCAAAGAGTCTGACACGGATACGTGTTAAACTATGACTTTAGTTTCGAGAGTTTTTCAGGTGTATACTGTGGGTAACATGTGGTTGGATCATCATCTCGATTGTTCATTATTTGAAGCGTCTTCAGGAATTTCGAAGGGTTTGGACACAGATTGTAATCGTTAATATACCTATGATGTTCTAACACAGTTTTGAAGTCAAAGTATAGCTTTAAAAGATGTAAGGATTTAAGAGTGATGATTTTTGGCTATATCTTGAATTAAATTTTGCGATTTCAAAATCAGAATATGTAATTGAATTTGAATGAGTATGGTTATTTTGATTTCTATAAAAGAATGTATATTGTTGTGAAAGTAGAGAGTATAATGGATGATTTGCTGAATCAGATTCGAAGAATGTAACATATTAATTGTGAATTTATATATCTCTCGGGTATTACCTACCCGTAAAAAAAAATTGTCACAATTAATATTTTGTACAAAAAATTTTATTACAGTCTTTATGGAAATATATGTGTATATTTCTTCAGATGTAATATTGATTTAATGAGTTAATATTAAATTAAACTCACTTAATTTATGGTTAAGGCTAGGATAGATAATTTCTAAACTTTAGAAATTATATAATCGTCATAGAATGTTTTCCCAATGAAGTTATGAATCAATACTTCATCGTTATGGTATTCCTTAGTATCTACAGGGCGTATGACATCGATGATCATGGGACAGATTGTGAAGTTGAGGTTTGCGATACGGTTGTTGTTGGTGGTGGTAATGGTACTGTTGATGTTGTTGATGGTGGTACTGGTTATGTTGTTGGTGCTGCTACTGGTGTTTGTAACCTTTGCACCATATTCTCCAAAGCCACTACCCGAGCGCGAAACTTGTTGACTTCTTCTATTACACCGGGGTGATTGTCGGTTCGGACGAGCGGATAAATAAGATCTAGAATTTGGTGTAGTATATAATCATGACGAGATACTCTGGAAATGAGAGAGAAAATGGTGTTTCGAATAGGTTCGCCGGTAAGTGCTTCAGGTTCTTCGCCAAGAGGGCAATGTGGTGGATGGAAGGGATCACCTTCTTCTTGTCTCCAATGATTAAGGAGGCTACGAACCCATCCCCAATTCATCCAGAATAGATGATGACTAATTGGTTGATCCATTCCGGTCACACTGCTTTCGGAACTTGAGTGGGATTCCATTTTGGAATCCGAGGGACTTGAACTAATGACAAATTCCATTTCGTACGATTGAATAAAGAATTTTTCGATATGAAATGATTTTTCGGCTATCAGGTGGTATTCTAATTATATAGAGCAAAAGGTTTCGTAGATTACGGAGGAATTTACGGAATATGTCAGGCAAAGTTTACAGTAACAGATACGCTAAGATATGAATTAGCAGATACGCTAAGATATGAATTTTGTCTATACACTATTCATGTAATCAATGCAATAAGATGTGTCTAGACTAAGAATGATAAGCAGATAATTTCTGACAAAAATGATGAGCAAAACTTTTGACATGCAGACACGGTCGAAGTCCAGACTCACTAATGCATCCTAAAGACTATCAGTTAGACACACTAATGCAGATCTGGTTCGCTAAGACCACCGCTCTGATACCAACTGAAAGGGCCCGTTCATATACATTATAAATGATTCACAATAGTTGATTACAGCGCGAGGTATTTGACCTCTATATTGTGATGACCCGGGAATTTCCGATCAAATTTAAACTTGAATCTTTATATGTATCCGACACGAGAAGCAAAATATGTAATGTTGAGTCTCAAAAGCTTTGAAACTTTATTCATGTAATCAGTTACCCTTTTACCATGCCTGACGATTCACGAACAATTATGTGTAATCAAATATTTATACATATACATATGTGTGATTTTTTTTTAAAAGTAAGATATATATTAATAAGACATTGAACGGGTTAGTTGAAATGAATATAGATTATGAGATCTATGTTATGAACTAAGAAAGGTTATTAAGGTACTGAATGGATAAAACTTTACGTAAACGTATTTGTTCGATGTAAGTTTATCGACGAGATTAAAAGATAATATCAAATGATTGAATTATCAGATACATTGAATTATGATTACGAGTCTCTGTTATGAGGTCCACTTTGAATTAGAAAACCTTTACTTTTAACGGTATACGGAATATTTGGAAAAGTGATTACATGTAAGAACAAAAGTGTTATTATTGAGGATTAGACAAAAGTTAGTGGAGAATTGAATTTCATAATACTCGATTGATCATATAGAAGGAATAATTGGGATAAGATTCGTTGACTAGATAAACCCATTTGATATGTTATATTAAGATATATTATTTAGAAAGTTAAGGAAATTAAACTAAACATTTACGCATAAAAGAATGAAATCAAGAATTAAGTTTTAAAGCATAAACGTTATAGGATTTTCGATTATGTAAATGATCTTAAATTATATAATTAGTTTTGAAAGGATAACTAGTATGTTATTAGATAAATATTTCAAAAATATGTATAAGATTAGAAAATTTAATTTAAATTAGGCATAAAACGTTTTGATTTTAAACTAATATTAATAAATAGGCTTTAATAAATAACAAGATTATGAATTATAAAAGGAAATGATCAAAACACTCAAAAGATTAAGTTACACTTTGAGTGTGTTTGTTTTTAATTAATTTAAGTCTAGTTACTAATAAAGGTACATGTCACAAAACGTTTAATTTAAAATAAAATATTTTGACAAACAACTAGACTTTGATTTATGGAAGTAAATGACCACAACACTCAATTTTATAAGTTATATTTTTATAAAGGTAATTTATTGATGTGTAAGTCTAATTTTTGTAAAAGGTACACGTCGCGTAACGTAAAAGGCTAGTTTTCTAAATGTACGAAAGTGCGCCCGAAAAACCGAAAGTGGTACATGAGTCGTGAGACCACGACCGTGTCATTTTTGTAAAAATTATATTTTTACCATCAACGTAAATATAATATAATATATAAGTAATTATATAAATTAAATATAATAAATATATAATAATAATAAAAATAAAATGATACATGTTCATTCACGTGAAGATTGGGCACCATTTACACGTTTTTTTTAATTATATTATTATATATTAAAATGGTGTAGTAGGTAAGGCCACAATTCATTTAAATCAAACGAAATCCAGTTTTGTGATTCATTTTTCTTCTGCACTCCGTAAACACACACACACATACATATAAATTTTAAATATTAATATTATTAACCTTATTATTATTTGATATTAGGGAGCGATAATATTAGTATTATACATAAAATATTACGACAAGGTCATGAGTGGGTCATTTCAAGACAAGTTTTATGAGTAAGATAGGGCTAAGGAAATTATGAGTTATGGCTATGGAGATGATGGGTATTGTTCATGGGTATGCTTGTGAGGTTAAACTAGTGTTTGTCATCTCCGTTGCGTCTACGTACCTTTCCTACAATATTGAACCTCAATATTGATACGTGAGCACTCATAACTTAACTTTTATTTACTAATAGTGTATCCCTGACTAGTGCTCGAGATTATAGGATTGTGCATGCTTGTATATTTGATATTGCCCTTAGATAGGTTATGTTGAATCTTAAAGGTTGTTATACTAGGAATGAAATAAGGTATAAGATATGCATGTCATTGGAAAGCTAAAGAAAAATTAATAACTTTACCTTTAGGTGCCAAAGGGATCTGATGGACGGATTAGAAGTTATAGCCAATTGAAATTTCGTAAAAATGATTATTATTATCGTCGTTAATATCGTTGTTCTAATTTTTATCTAATTGTTAATATTATTATTAATATTATAATTATTATTATTAACATCATTATCATTATCATTATCATTATTATTATTATTATTATTATTATTATTATTATTATTATTATTATTATTATTATTATTATTATTATTATTATTATCTTTATTATTATTATTATTATTATTATTACTATCAATAAAAGTATTATCATTAAGAATTGTTATTATAAAATATCATTATTATTATCTTTTAAATGAAAATTATTACTTTAAAGTTAATATTAAAAAGTATCGTAAATATTAAAGATATCATAATTACAATTATCATTTTACCATAATATCATTTTTAGTAAATATAAATGTTGATTTTTATTAACAAAATAGTAATAATTATTATTACAAAATAACACGACTGTTACTTATTATTATTATCAATACTAGTTTATCAAATAAAAATGTAATACAATGTATATAATTACCTCAATAGAATCTATCACAATATTTTTATGATATTAAATGCACTTTATAAATTTTATTACTTAAGATATGTAAAAGTATATTTTAATATAAAATTGGATCTATTAATAAATGAATTATATTATTTACTCTATTAAATCTTTTAAAATATTTTTAAAAATATAAAACGACGATATTTAAAATCATATAATAATCATTTTTAATGGAAATCATTTTGAGTCAAACTAATTTTTGTCAACCTTTGTATATTAGACTCGAGCATTAGGATTGTGGTGCACTATGACTTAACTTAATGTATTAGACAAATATTGACAAATACATAATTATATATAAATAATTTAGGTTCGTGAATCTAAGGCCAACCTTACACTTGTTCAATGATGTTATATGTATTTTTACTACAAAATACAGTATGGTGAGTTTCATTTGCCTTTTTACCCTTTATATTTTTGGGCTGAGAATACATGCGCAACTTTTATAACTGTTTTACGAAATTGACACAAGTACGTGAAACTACATTCTATGGTTGGATTATCGAAGTCGAATATGCCCCTTTTTATTAAGTCTGGTAATCTAAGAATTAGGGAACAGACACCCTAATTGACGCGAATCCTAAAGATAGATCTATCGGGCCCAACAAGCCCCATCCAAAGTACCGGATGTTTTAGTACTTCGAAATTTATATCATGTCCGAAGGAGGATCCCGGAATGATGGGGATATTCTTATATATGCATATTGTTAATGTCGGTTACCAGGTGTTCAATCCATATGAATGATATTTTTGTCTCTATGCATGGGACGTATGTTTATGAGAAATGGAAATCTGAAATCTTGTGGTCTATTAAACTGATGGAAATGATTGTTTAAGTTAAACTAATGAACTCACCAACCTTTTGGTTGACACTTTAAAGCATGTTTATTCTCAGGTACGAAAGAAATCTTCCGCTGTGTATTTGCTCATTTTATAGATATTACTTGGAGTCATTCATGGCATATTTCAAAAGACGTTGCATTCGAGTCATCGAGTTCATCAAGATTATTATCAAGTCAATTATAGTTGGATATATTATGAAATGGTATGCATGCCTGTCAACTTTCGATGTAATGAAAGTTTTTCTTTTCAAAAACGAATGCAATGTTTGTAAAATGTATCATATAGAGGTCAAGTACCTCGCGATGTAATCAACTGTTGTGAATTGTTTATAATCGATATGGACTTCGTCCGGATGGATTAGGACGGGTCTTCACAGTTGGTATCAGAGCGGTGGTCTTAGCGAACCAGGTCTTGCATTAGTGAGTCTAACTGATAGTCGTTAGAATGCATTAATGAGTCTGGACTTCGACCGTGTCTGCACGTCAAAAGTTTTGCTTATCATTTCGTGTCGAAAATCATCTACTTATCATCTGTAGGAAATTACCTGCTTATCATCCTTAAGTCTAGACGCGCTTTCTTGCATTTATGGCATAATAGTGTATAGACGAAATATTATCCTGGCATATCTGTTACTGTGAACTTTGACTGACATTTTTCAAAGATTCCTCCGTAATTTATGGGATTTTGGTAATATATATACATATGTAAATTATGTATTGAAGAGTACCAAATCTAACTCCTACAATCTATTCCATACCAAAAATTCATTTCCCCAACTATACGAGATGGATTCCGCATCTAGTTCGAATTCCTCCGATTCTGACAGTTATGCCGACATGGATTTCCATTCGGGCTCCGAAGGCAGCATCACCGGAATGGATCAACCAATCTCCCATCATCTATTCTGGATGAATTGGGGATGGATACGTAATATACTAAATCATTGGAGACAAGAAGAAGGTGATCCCTTCCATCCACCAAATTGCCCTCTTGGCGATGAACCTGAAGCACTTACCGGCGAACCTGTTCGACAAACCATTTTTTCTCTCATTTCTAGAGTATCTGGTCACGACTACATAATATCCCATATTTCCGATCTTGTTCATTCGCTCACTCCAACCACTAATCATCCCGGTGTACTAGCAGAAGTTAACGAGCTTCGCGCTCGGGTGGTGGCTTTGGAGAATACGGTGCGAAGATTACAAACACCATCAGCAGCACCAGCAGCGTAACCAGTACCGCCAGTAACATCCACATCGCAAGCCTCAATACTAAAAGCACCAGCAGCATCACCGGAATCAACAGCAACCACCATTACTAACATCAACAGGATCATTACCACCGCCAACAATCACATCTGCACCACACACCTCATTATTCCAACCTGTATATCGGATATCAACGTCACACGCACCAAAGATACCAAGGAGTACCAACAACAACAAACGATGAAGTATTGATTCATAACTTCATCGAAGAAACATCCTGCGGTGATTATAAAATCTCTAAAATCTTAAGAGATTATTTATCTCAACCTTAACCATAAACCAGATGAGTGAACAGAGATGATAGAGAAAAGAATCGAAACCCTGACAAGAATGGTGCGCGGGTTACAAGCTAGAATTGTTTTACCAATAGCATCAGCAGTACCCATAGCCTCGCCAACACAGTTTGTGCTGTCAACATTATTAAAAATCGTCAGCACCTCTAACATCATAATCTCCGCCAGTTCAAGAAGTACTGTGGAAATTATTACGAAACAACAATGAATATATTGTATCAACGAGTTATGAATTATTAACTCATCCTTTCTAAAGGAAATTATATATATATATATTTTATATATATATGAATTCTGAAACTATAATAAACTTTTCGTACTAAGCTATTAAGTATGAATTGAAAAAGGGTAGATACTACTCGTATAAATTCATATTACTAATATGCTATGATGTACATCCATCGATAACAACTTAACCATCGTTAACTACAATCTCAGTTTCAACTCAATGAATCTTATTTCATAATAAATCAAGTGTATCATTCAACAACATGTTTGATGTTATACTTTCATCTGCGATGCACTCGAAACTTTCTAGAAAACATCAATCGTACATTGCGAAGTTCACAAGAATTCTTCAAGCATCAACATCCTTCACTGAGGAATATCAATAAAAATAAATATTAAAGTATTGATTGCAATAAGTGAAATACTCTAGGGAGATTATGTAATCTCTAATGTTTCAGAGATTATTCATTTCTAATTTAAGCCGAAAATCAAATGAGCTCAATATGATATTAATTCAGTATTACATTCGAGGAAAATATACCCATATATATTTTCATAAAGATTGTAAAGAAAATTCTTGTTCAAAATATTATTTGTGAAATTTTTTAACGGGTAGGTGATACCCGAGAGATATATAAAATCACAATTAATATGTCACAATCTTCAATTCTGATTCAACAATCATCAACTATACCAATATACATTCTTCTATAAGAATCAAAACAACCATACTTATTCGAATCTAACTACATATTCTGATTTTGGGAATTTCAGAATTCAACTCGAGATACAACCAAAATCATCACTCTTAGATCCTTACATTTTTCAAAGATATACTTTGACTTCAAAACTATGATAGAACATCACTTTTAATCGTAACACTTAGATGAATATGAAAATCATTCGGGAGTCAGGACGATTTCATCATTTGGATATTGACTATGACAATCTGCATTTAAAACCCTTCGAAATCCTGGAAGACACTTCAAACATTGAACAATCGAGATGATGATCCAACCACACATTATCCGAAGTCTTGTACCTGAAAAGCTCTCGAAACCAAAGTCATAGTTTAACACGTACCCTCGTCGAATTCTTTAGCATTTATTAGCAAAAACAACACTTCGATTTCTTTTCAAAGTAGCCAATTTTGTCACAGCCCAAGCAAGTCAATTTCGACTTCTCAGTCGGACTAGTCTTATTATAACCCCGATAGATACGTTGCTCTTTCGTCATTATTACTGGGGAACCTTTCATATTCCACCATATTACCACCAGTGTTTAATCATCTAAAACACGATTCTTCTGAACCCACCTCGGACTGGTAACCAGTGATTCAGACATTATAGCATTAAATGCAGAGGAAACATAAAAATGGTAGATGGTCTAAACGGCCAAAAGTTTTATGATGAAAGATAGTAAGTTGGTAAAGCTCAGAAAAAGGAAGGATTTGGTACTGAAAAACGGATTGAGCAAAGTATGAAGGAAGCCGTGGATAAATCACAGAGACTGAATCTGCCTTCAAAGGATTCAAATGATTCAGTGGCTCCTAAAATCGTTAGCAAACACGTTACTTCTTATTCTAAACCTTCACAGACAGATATTCTTCATCATCATCATATCTTAAATATTATAAGATATCTTCGTATCTTCCATTATACATATTCTTCATATCTCTGAAGATATTTTCACAGCTATTCTTATCTGAAATCATTTATCTCTCCGTAGTATCTGCAACATAAAAGAAACTGTGTTAGTTTCTAAATTCTGAAAAATTTAAATATGAATGTTTTGAAGTAGTGTTGGGAACTGATGCATGGGTTAGTATAATATAATGACACTTGATCAACGTCATTATATTGCAGTAATTCATGTTGAGTTTCTAATGGAACGTGATAATTCACAGAACATACCGTCATCATGTGTCATTTACACGACTCTGACATTCTATCTAATCTCTAAACATATCAAGAAAATATTTCTTGATGATTCGGTCTTTTTCAGGATATTCTGGTAATTTGACAAATCAAGATATTACCCTTTCAAATTCCATCTTAGAACAATTACTATGTTCATTCTGAAATCCATACCTACGAATTCTGGACCATTACAAGAGCTATTTAATCGCAAGAATAAGAAACGAAAGGACAAAGCTCCGAAATAGAAACTGGGGTATAAACCGCAGCAAATAGAAGAGAACATTAACTGTGGATGACAATGATTATAGAAGACAGAAGCAGGAACATTGAAGTATAAGGGAAGATATAAAACCCAACAACCACCCGTAAATTATAAACCGTAAATGTCAATGCAAATAGCGATGTAAAGACACGGGAGAACTAAAAACACTATAAACCCTAGGGTATAGTAGAAGTAAATAGATTCTTCCGGTGGCAGATTAAAAAGAAGAATGACAGATATGAAAGTTAGGAGTATATCAAGGATCAGAATGGGATGGAGCATATTGATGAATACTTTAAAGTATGAACTGAGGGAGAAAGAATGGAAGGTGTGAGTTGTAAGGAAACAAAAGGGGTGGATTTATAGACAGAGCAATCGAAGCAGATTATCGCGTATAACCAAAGAGGATCCTAATCTCCTTAATTACCGACGAATCAAATCTTATTACGGAGATCTTCTTCTAAATTCCTTAAATTCCGGAAATCAATCTTGACTACACCGCCGGTTAAGTCAAACCTGCATTTATTCATTTCATTCCTATGTGATAGCTTCATTCGTAATCTTCACATAAATGAATTGTTTTATCCATATTACTCCATGATGATAAAACTCTATTTATCAACTCATATTCATCATGAAAACATTCTTATAGTTAGCCATGACGACCTCGATCAAATTTCGGGACGAAATTTCTTTTAACGGGTTGGTACTGTGATGACCCGGGAATTTCCGATCAAATTTAAACTTGAATCTTTATATGTATCCGACACGAGAAGCAAAATATGTAATGTTGAGTCTCAAAAGCTTTGAAACTTTATTCATGTAATCAGTTACCCTTTTACCATGCCTGACGATTCACGAACAATTATGTGTAATCAAATATTTATACATATACATATGTGTGATTTTTTTTTAAAAGTAAGATATATATTAATAAGACATTGAACGGGTTAGTTGAAATGAATATAGATTATGAGATCTATGTTATGAACTAAGAAAGGTTATTAAGGTACTGAATGGATAAAACTTTACGTAAACGTATTTGTTCGATGTAAGTTTATCGACGAGATTAAAAGATAATATCAAATGATTGAATTATCAGATACATTGAATTATGATTACGAGTCTCTGTTATGAGGTCCACTTTGAATTAGAAAACCTTTACTTTTAACGGTATACGGAATATTTGGAAAAGTGATTACATGTAAGAACAAAAGTGTTATTATTGAGGATTAGACAAAAGTTAGTGGAGAATTGAATTTCATAATACTCGATTGATCATATAGAAGGAATAATTGGGATAAGATTCGTTGACTAGATAAACCCATTTGATATGTTATATTAAGATATATTATTTAGAAAGTTAAGGAAATTAAACTAAACATTTACGCATAAAAGAATGAAATCAAGAATTAAGTTTTAAAGCATAAACGTTATAGGATTTTTGATTATGTAAATGATCTTAAATTATATAATTAGTTTTGAAAGGATAACTAGTATGTTATTAGATAAATATTTCAAAAATATGTATAAGATTAGAAAATTTAATTTAAATTAGGCATAAAACGTTTTGATTTTAAACTAATATTAATAAATAGGCTTTAATAAATAACAAGATTATGAATTATAAAAGGAAATGATCAAAACACTCAAAAGATTAAGTTACACTTTGAGTGTGTTTGTTTTTAATTAATTTAAGTCTAGTTACTAATAAAGGTACATGTCACAAAACGTTTAATTTAAAATAAAATATTTTGACAAACAACGAGACTTTGATTTATGGAAGTAAATGACCACAACACTCAATTTTATAAGTTATATTTTTATAAAGGTAATTTATTGATGTGTAAGTCTAATTTTTGTAAAAGGTACACGTCGCGTAACGTAAAAGGCTAGTTTTCTAAATGTACGAAAGTGCGCCCGAAAAACCGAAAGTGGTACATGAGTCGTGAGACCACGACCGTGTCATTTTTCTAAAAATTATATTTTTACCATCAACGTAAATATAATATAATATATAAGTAATTATATAAATTAAATATAATAAATATATAATAATAATAAAAATAAAATGATACATGTTCATTCACGTGAAGATTGGGCACCATTTACACGTTTTTTTTTTTTTAATTATATTATTATATATTAAAATGGTGTAGTAGGTAAGGCCACAATTCATTTAAATCAAACGAAATCCAGTTTTGTGATTCATTTTTCTTCTGCACTCCGTAAACACACACACACATACATATAAATTTTAAATATTAATATTATTAACCTTATTATTATTTGATATTAGGGAGCGATAATATTAGTATTATACATAAAATATTACGACAAGGTCATGAGTGGGTCATTTCAAGACAAGTTTTATGAGTAAGATAGGGCTAAGGAAATTATGAGTTATGGCTATGGAGATGATGGGTATTGTTCATGGGTATGCTTGTGAGGTTAAACTAGTGTTTGTCATCTCCGTTGCGTCTACGTACCTTTCCTAAAATATTGAACCTCAATATTGATACGTGAGCACTCATAACTTAACTTTTATTTACTAATAGTGTATCCCTGACTAGTGCTCGAGATTATAGGATTGTGCATGCTTGTATATTTGATATTGCCCTTAGATAGGTTATGTTGAATCTTAAAGGTTGTTATACTAGGAATGAAATAAGGTATAAGATATGCATGTCATTGGAAAGCTAAAGAAAAATTAATAACTTTACCTTTAGGTGCCAAAGGGATCTGATGGACGGATTAGAAGTTATAGCCAATTGAAATTTCGTAAAAATGATTATTATTATCGTCGTTAATATCGTTGTTCTAATTTTTATCTAATTTTTAATATTATTATTAATATTATAATTATTATTATTAACATCATTATCATTATCATTATCATTATTATTATTATTATTATTATTATTATTATTATTATTATTATTATTATTATTATTATTATTATCTTTATTATTATTATTATTATTATTATTATTATTATTATTACTATCAATAAAAGTATTATCATTAAGAATTGTTATTATAAAATATCATTATTATTATCTTTTAAATGAAAATTATTACTTTAAAGTTAATATTAAAAAGTATCGTAAATATTAAAGATATCATAATTACAATTATCATTTTACCATAATATCATTTTTAGTAAATATAAATGTTGATTTTTATTAACAAAATAGTAATAATTATTATTACAAAATAACACGACTGTTACTTATTATTATTATCAATACTAGTTTATCAAATAAAAATGTAATACAATGTATATAATTACCTCAATAGAATCTATCACAATATTTTTATGATATTAAATGCACTTTATAAATTTTATTACTTAAGATATGTAAAAGTATATTTTAATATAAAATTGGATCTATTAATAAATGAATTATATTATTTACTCTATTAAATCTTTTAAAATATTTTTAAAAATATAAAACGACGATATTTAAAATCATATAATAATCATTTTTAATGGAAATCATTTTGAGTCAAACTAATTTTTGTCAACCTTTGTATATTAGACTCGAGCATTAGGATTGTGGTGCACTATGACTTAACTTAATGTATTAGACAAATATTGACAAATACATAATTATATATAAATAATTTAGGTTCGTGAATCTAAGGCCAACCTTACACTTGTTCAATGATGTTATATGTATTTTTACTACAAAATACAGTATGGTGAGTTTCATTTGCCTTTTTACCCTTTATATTTTTGGGCTGAGAATACATGCGCAACTTTTATAACTGTTTTACGAAATTGACACAAGTACGTGAAACTACATTCTATGGTTGGATTATCGAAGTCGAATATGCCCCTTTTTATTAAGTCTGGTAATCTAAGAATTAGGGAACAGACACCCTAATTGACGCGAATCCTAAAGATAGATCTATCGGGCCCAACAAGCCCCATCCAAAGTACCGGATGTTTTAGTACTTCGAAATTTATATCATGTCCGAAGGAGGATCCCGGAATGATGGGGATATTCTTATATATGCATATTGTTAATGTCGGTTACCAGGTGTTCAATCCATATGAATGATATTTTTGTCTCTATGCATGGGACGTATGTTTATGAGAAATGGAAATCTGAAATCTTGTGGTCTATTAAACTGATGGAAACGATTGTTTAAGTTAAACTAATGAACTCACCAACCTTTTGGTTGACACTTTAAAGCATGTTTATTCTCAGGTACGAAAGAAATCTTCCGCTGTGTATTTGCTCATTTTATAGATATTACTTGGAGTCATTCATGGCATATTTCAAAAGACGTTGCATTCGAGTCGTCGAGTTCATCAAGATTATTATCAAGTCAATTATAGTTGGATATATTATGAAATGGTATGCATGCCTGTCAACTTTCGATGTAATGAAAGTTTGTCTTTTCAAAAACGAATGCAATGTTTGTAAAATGTATCATATAGAGGTCAAGTACCTCGCGATGTAATCAACTGTTGTGAATCGTTTATAATCGATATGGACTTCGTCCGGATGGATTAGGACGGGTCTTCACATATATGATACGTTTTACAAACATTGCTTTCGTTTTTAAAAGACAAACTTTCTTTACATAAAAAAATTGACGGCATGCATACCATTTCATATTACATCCAACTATAATTGACTTAATATTAATCTTGATGAACTCAACGACTCGAATGCAACGTCTTTCAAAGTATGCCATGAACGACTCCAAGTAATATCCTTAAAATGAGCTAATGCACAGCGGAAGATTTCTTTAATACCTGAGAATAAACATGCTTTAAAGTGTCAACCAAAAGGTTGGTGAGTTCATAGGTTTATCATAACAATCATTTCAATATAATAATAGACCACAAGATTTCCGTTTATAAATATATGTACACTCACAAGTGTATAAAAGTATTCTATAAGTTGTAGGCACCCGGTAACAAGCCTTAACGTTCATGTTTTACCCTCTGAAGTACACCAGATCAGGTGTGTTTAAAATAACCTCGAAGTACTAAAGCATCCCATAGTCAGGATGGGGTTTGTCAGGCCCAATAGATCTATCTTTAGGATTCGCGCCTATCGTACATAGACAAGTAGTTTAATGTTACCAAGCTAAGGGTATATTTCTGGTTTAAACCCACGTAGAATTAGTTTTAGTACTTGTGCCTATTTCGTAAAATATTTATAAAAACAGCACATGTATTCTCAGTCCCAAAAATATATATAAAAGGGAGCAAATGAAACTCACCATACTGTATTTCGTAGTAAAAATACATATAACGTCATTTAACAAGTGCAAGGTTGGCCTCGGATTCACGAACCTATATTAATTATATATATTTATATGTTGGTCAATATTTGTCTAACAATTTTTGGTCAAGTCATAGTGTACCACAATCCTAATGCTCGAGACTAATATGCAAAAGTCAACAAAAGTCAACTTGACCCAAAATGACTTCTAAAATTTATACGTGTTTATTATATAACTTAACTATAGTCGTTTTATATATTTAAATATATTTATTAGATTTTATAATAATAAAAGTCATTTATTAATAAAAATTTATATTAACGTTTATATATGATAGAATATACTTTTATATATCTTAAGTAGTAAAATTTATAAAGTTCACTTAATATCGTAAAACTATAGTGGTAAGTATTATTAATGTAATTATATTACGCGTGGTGAAAAATATCTTTGTATCTCCTATTTATTTGATAAAATAATATTGATCATAATAATAATAAGTAAAAGTTGTATTATTTTGTAATAATAATTATTATTATTCTATAAAAAAATAACAATATTTATATTTACTAAAAATGGTATTATGATAAAATGATAATACTAATATAATAGTAATAATGATATTTTATAATAACAATGATATTTCTATTAAAATAATAACGACGATAGTAATAATAATCATTTTAACAATAATACTAAAATTCAGTTGACTATAACTTCTAATCCGTTCATCGAAACCATTCGATATCTAAATGAAAAGTTCTTAATTTTTCGCTAGCTTTCCAATGATATGCATATCATATACCCTATCTCAGTAGCATATGTATCTAATTCAGGATTCAACAAACCTATCTAAGGACAATATCGAATGTACAAGCATGCATAATCCTATATACTCGAGCACTAGTCAGGGATACACTATTGATATATAAAAGTTAAGTTATGAGTGCTCACGTATAAATATTGAGATTCAATATTGCAGGAAAGTACGTAGACGCAACGGAGATGATAAACACTAGATTGACCTCACGAGCATACCCATGAACCATACCCATCACCTCCATAGCTATAACCCATAATTTCCTTAGCTTCGACTCATTCAAAAAAACTATTTTGAAATCACTCGGACAGCACTCCGTCGTAATATTTTATGTATACTAATAATATCTTGAAATAATACAAAGAAAATATATATATGTAATTCGATTGAGAGAGTTTAGAGAAATATATTTTCAAGTTTTTATGAAATAATGAAACCTATTGAATTCTATTTATAACAGATTTTTGAATTATTAAAGTGAATTATTAAAGTATGAATTATTAAAATGAATTATTAAAGTATGAATTATTAAAGTGAATTATTAAAGTGAATTATTAAAGTATAAATTATTAAAGTGAATTATTAAAGTGAATTATTAAAGTATGAATTATTAAAGTGAATTGTTAAAGTGAATTATTAAAGTATGAATTATTAAAGTGAATTATTAAAGTATGAATTATTAAATTGAATTATTAAAGTATGAATTATTAAAGTTAAAGTAAAATAAAAGTAAAGTAAAGGTAAAGTTAAAGTATAGTAAAAGTATAAAACTATATACGTATAATACGCGTATAAGTATATATAATATTAATTTAAATCATTATATATATTTAATAAAATAAAATATAAATATCGTTATCTTTATCATACTGGTTAAGTAATGAGTTGTCAAAAGTGGTTCTAGATATTTATAAAAGATATATATGTTTTAATAATAAATTTCTTTTTAAACTGAAAACGTTTTTTTGTACTTTTGAAACTAAATTAATAGAATATTATGGAAACTAATTCTCCACTAACTTTTGTCTAACTTTCGTAAATGACACTTTTTGTTTTTATTTATAAATAGCTTTACAAATTATTCTGAATATCGTTAAGAGGAATAGATTTTCTCAAATCATAGTGGACCTCTCAACAGAGACTTGTAATCATAATTCAATGTTTCTGATAATTCAATCATTTAATATATTTTTTTAATTTCATCGAAAATCATATTGAAACAAATACGTTCGTGTAAGGTATTATACGTTTAATACTTTATTAATATTCTCAAGTTATAATATATATATACATATACATATCTATTTATATATAACGGTTCGTGAATCGTCGGAATTTGGTCGAGGTTATAATGAATGTATGAACACAGTTTAAAATTCTTGAGATTTAACTTAACAAACTTTGCTTATCATGTCGGAATAATATAAAGATTAAAGTTTAAATTTGGTCGGAAATTTCCGGGTCGTCACATCTTAATCCGAGTTACGGTTTAGGATTTATGGCCCTCCGATCGTCACTATGTCCTTTTAATGTTGTGCAGAAATTTCTGACCTACTCGCACTTAGACCGTCGCCACAGTCAAAGGAAGATGAGTTTGCTTCTGTAAATTTTACCACACTTAAAGGACTCATAAACGGAGCCATGGCCACTGGTCTCACCTTAATTCAGTAAGGGTAGAGGCCGTGGTGACTGATCGAAGTCAGCTTTTATTTTAAACTACTTTCATGAACGAAACTTACTTTACGCCTTTTGTTTGATGATGAATGATGATGACCCTTAAGACCTTATTTACATACTTTTAAACCTATTCGGACGATTTACTAACTTAGTACTATTTGACTTAGGTTGAGGACCCGTTTGGACAACCTTCATTACTTGCTTACTTTCCGAGTCATACTTTACCGCTACTTTATCATTGTGAGTTATAGCATTCCCTTTTTACTTTAACTTATTTTGGAAACTGAGAATACATGCGGATTTTATGTTTTTCATACTAGGCATGAGTACTTAAACTTTATATATGTGTGGGTTATATAACGGCAGAAACAATCCCTTTAGCTCGGTAACGTTTAGTCATTGGTTTTTGAACCGGTGAACGCGAATCTTAGATATGGATCCATAGGGTTTGACATCCCCACTCGGGCTAGTAGCGCTAGCATTTAACGGGTGTTTAATACTTCGTAAACATACGCACTTGCCAAGTGTACTTTCAGGGGGTATAAACTTTAAGTTAGTTACCAAGTGCCCACGGTTAACATATACTTTATCATACTGTTTTGAAACGCTTTTTGTAGCACTGAAATCTCGTGGCCTATCTTACATACTGTTATACTTAAACTATAGCTCACCAACCTTTGTGTTGACATTTTTAAGCATGTTTTTCTCAGGTGCTTAAGGTTATTTGCTTCTGCTGTCGTGCTAGTCTTGCCGTAGACACCCGCTGCTCTAGTGTTATCACCGCATGAACTGTTTATCTTGCATTCAAACTTTAATACATTTGAACTATGTTTTGTAACGACCTAAGGGTCACATACATTTATTCATGCTTGCTATTCGTAGAAGCATACTGTTGGTGTAAAACATTTGATGTCAGTTATGACGTCACCTTTTTATCGTGAATGCAACTTCTTTTATTACAGCATATAGTACTTAACCTTGTAATGATCCTGTTGTTGATGATTCGTACACGATGGTTTTGTACGGGGCATCACAGTCTTTGACTTTTGTTAATCTGCACCGAAAACCAATCTTCTGATGTTGAAATCTATAACCCGATGATGTTGCATTGTATAAATCATTCTATGTCTGTGATACAAGATCACACTTCTCAACCCTTCAAGAGAAAACACCTCCCTTTGGGTACCCGACATGTATGTTGTTGATTTTCGGTCCAAGTAATAAAGGTAAATAGAAACAAGTATGCATCCTAGACAAAGTATTCTCACCTTGGGGACTCACAAAATTATCCTTTGCTACCGAGTATAAATCATAGTAGGGGAGACCTCAACAGTCTGTTGAGTTTCTGAACAATCATTTCTTAGTACATATTCAGTGATAAGTAGGTGACTACCCTCAACCGCTGTAAACCTTTCCATAATTTTCTCATCATGATATTTACTCGTTGTTATTGTGATCATCTCTATCTAGAATTACGTCAATAAAGTCTACCAATACACTATCAATTATTCTTAATACATGTCAGTTTAGTAATGCAATCACTTCCCCACAGATAGAACAATCAACTCATTTTTCGAATTTTTCAATTTTTATGGGTCTTTTCAATTATTCAACTTTTTATTTGATTTTCTGTTTTTATAAATTTTTTTTATGGCCTTTTGATTTTATCTGTACAAAAACATAAAAACAAACTAAAAACACAAACTAGCATGCAGTACCATCAGAAAACAAATATCATGCAAACGAAAATTAAACATGCAAATGACCTTCTAACTACTATGCAAATATACACATAATATACAAGTAGTCCGAGGGCATTCACAACTCAATCTCTTTGGGAGGTTCCACTGTGTTAGGAGCCTCAGTTTCAGGAACCACGTCAGTTAGCAATTTAATACCTATCTCTCTTAACAAGAAGTCAAAGCGTGATTTATCAAAAGCTTTAGTGAAAAGATCAGCCCGTTGGGTTGTAGTGTCAATCTGCACTACATCTACCGGCTTTTTCTCATAGCAATCTCTAATGAAATGGTATTTAATCCCTATATGTTTCGTTTTAGAATGATTTACGGGATTTTTAGTGACAGCTATAGCAGCATTATTATCAACATAAATAGGAGTGTTAGAAATATGCAAACCGTAGTCACGTAAATGCTGCTGAATCCAGATGACCTGTGATGTACAGCTGGCCGCGGCAATATATTCTGCTTCACAAGTGGACTGTGCTACTACTGTCTGTTTAACGACCCGTCCTAATCCATCTGGACGAATACATTACATTTGGTTACATCACGAGGTACTTGACCTCTGTATGATACGTTTTACAAATATTGCATTCGTTTTTAAAAGAGAAACTTTCATCACATCGAAAGTTGACAGACATGCATACCATTTCAGAATATATCCAACTATAATTGACTTAATAATAATCTTGATGAACTCAACGACTCGAATGCAACGTCTTTTGAAATATGCCATGAATGACTCCAAGTAATATCTCTATAATGAGCAAATGCACAGCGAAAGATTTCTTTAATACCTGAGAATAAACATGCTTTAAAGTGTCAACCAAAAGGTTGGTGAGTTCATTAGTTTATCATAATTAATCATTTCCAATAATATAATAGACCACAAGATCCTCATTTTTCATAAATATCATTACACTCGCAAGTGTATCAAATCCATTCGTATGATGAACACATGGTAACCGACATTAACATAATGCATATAGAATATCCCCCGCATACTCGCAAGTATGCCATAATATTGGCAATCGCAATCACCATTTAAATCGAAGTACTAAAGCATTCCAAATTCCAGAATGGGGTTTGTTAGGCCCATAGATCTATCTTTAGGATTCGCGTCAATTAGGGGCCATTTCCCTAATTCTTAGGTTACCAGACTTGAAGGGGCGATATTCGATTTAATAATCCAACCATACAATGTAGTTTTAAGTACTTGTGTCTATTTCGTAAAACAGTTATAAAAATAGCGCATGTATTCTCAGTCCCAAAAATATATATTGCAAAAGCATTTAAAAAGGGAGCAAATGAAACTCACAATACGATATTTTGTAGTAAAAATATGCATACAATGATACTGAACAATGTAAGGTTGGCCTCGAATTCACGAACCTATATCAAATATATATATTAACACATATATTTAACCTGTAATAAAAATAAAACTCGTTTGTATATATTAATTATATATTACTTATATAAAATAATAAGGTAATATTTATATAGTTATCATATATGTATCTGATGTATTTTTACATAAATAACTTTTGATTTGTTAAAATAATGATTTTAATAATACTAAAATAGTGTAGGTAATAATAATAATAATTAGGTTTAATAATGAAAATATTAATTTTTGATAATAATACTAGTTATTTTATTTGTAGTATTAATAATGATAATAATAATAATATATTGAAAATAATGATACTTATAATAATGATAATATTAGTAATAAAAATAAAAATAATGATAATAATAATATTAATAATAATAATAAAATCATGTTTAATGATAATAATAATAATGATAAAAATAATAATAATAATAATAATACTTTTAATAGTAATATTAATAACTAATAATAATAATAATAATAATAACAATAACAATAATGATAATAAGAAAATTAATACTACCTTAAAGAGATTAAATAAGCTTCCTTAAAAACATTATTGCCACAGCCCAGGTTTGAACCCCAGACCTCTAGCTTAAACATAACACCCTGAACCCATGCTCCATCTATTACTTTCCTGATTCACTAAACCCTTAAATTGTTTTAACCAGATATGAGTCCGTTTCATTTACTTCTTCCCCATTTAATCGGGCCAATAATACCAGAGTGATATACGGCCCAACTAACTGTAAGCCCATCCAGCATTTTATGGTCCAAATCTTACTAGAGCCCATAAATCCTATTAATCCACTAGGTTATAAAAAGTATCTGTTATATAATTTCAGTGGCATACAACCGTGACTTTGCTTTTAATCACAATACTCGACAGGTTTGATCTTTACAGCTATACCATCGTTATCTTTAATTACTTCATCATCACACATCCTCATCATTCCATCATACATAATAACTTAACAGAAACGGAAGGCGAGTAGCACTCGAGAGAGAAAAAAAATGGCGAATCTATTGGACAGGAAGAAGAAAAGAAAAGAGGCCAGCAACAGTAGCAATGCTTGGTGGTTTTTCGAATGAAAAAGAAGAGTGGTTCTTGGACCGAAAATAGAAAACATACAGCATTTTTGGTGAGCTGTAAATCGAGAAGAAACAGAAAAATAAGCGAAGCAACAGTTTCAACAATTTGTGATTCTCCGGCGACGTTTTAACAGAAAAATTGTAGTAATGATGAGAGAGAATACATGGCGGTTTATGGTGGGTTCAAGGTGGTGTTTGGTTAATATTAAAACAGAAAAAGATTATGCAGCAGTTTTGAGGGGTTTTAGGTAGTGTTTTTTTTTTTTTTGTAGTCGAATTGGTAGCAAAAAGAAACGGAAACAATAGCAGGTGTGTTCGGGTGTGGTTTTAGGTGGGCTAGGAGGTAACCGAGGGTGTTGGTCTTGTTGGTTTTGGGGTGGCTTGCAAGTGGTTTCATTGGAACCAGAAACCAATTAACTGCAGCCCACGAACAGTAAGTCAAGTGATCAAAAGATGATGGTGTTTGGTTTTGATGGTTAGTAGCAGTGAATTGGGTGTTGTACATGGTGATCGAAAGAAATAAAAAATATGAAACAAGGTGGTGGTTGTTTAACATTTACATGGTGGTTTACATGGTGGTTATCGTTTGGTGACGGTTGAATTGGTTTTGAAGACTGTGGGTACAACTAAGAGTGGGTTTGTGTTATGTTCTTTGGCCAAAAATTATAAGGTAGCCGAGGTGGTGGTAATATGGTGATCCGAGGTGGTTGTAGTGGAGAGAGCTTTGGTGATGACGTTAAATGGATCGGCTTGGTTATTGTTGGTATGAGTGTAGGCTCGTTTGTTACGAAATGGGACGTTCATGTTGTGATTAGTATAGAGGTGGGAGAGAGGGAACTTAAGTGATAACTTGAATTAGATAAATGGGTTTTGTGTGTTCACTGGAAAAAGAAATAGAAAATAGAAATATAAGTAGTAAATGGGTTTGTTGATTGAATATGGTGTGGTCTTGGATGCATGCGTAATCACATCACATATAAATACATATATAATAAAGTGGTACAGTATACTCTAATATGTAAATGATTACATGAATTCACACGAAAGAAATAGTAATTCAATAATATTAGTACACAGTGAAGCCATCATACAATTGTCAGTATTCTATCGACATTAATTTTTAATTTCCCGATATATATCGTGCTCCGTTGATATTCAGTGGTGGATAAAAGTCTTCAGAAAAATTTCTTATTTTTTAAATTTAGTATCTTTATTTATTTTGGTCATTATGGTATAAAATTCGGTCATTAACTATTAAATAAAAATTACATTAATTATTCACTCACAACCCTAAGTAAAATATAAAAAAAAAATTAAAATTCAACAAATAGTTCCTAAATATATTTTTAGTAAGCCTATAATTTATAAAACTCTTTTTCGGATCACCATTTATTTTAAAATCACATAAGTTTCTTTTTAACTCGTGTAATATCGTTCGAATGACAATTTAGCTTTACCTTCGTTTACCAAATAGTTTCGAAATCACAAATATATATTCTGTATTCTTTATTTATATATCATTATTTTATATATCTAATTCTAACAATTACAATACCTAATAATTCATATTATTATATACAAAAATATATATATATATATATATATATATATATATATATATATATATATATATATATATATATATATATATATATATATATATATATATATATATATATAAGCATATTTATTTACAACTAATCGTATCGTGAGTCGTCGGACATAATCAAAGATTAAATGAATTCATGAAAACAGTTCAAAAATTTTGAGACTTAACATTACAGACTTTGCTTATCGTGTCGAAACTATATAAAGATTAAGTTTAAATATGGTCAGAAATTTTCGGGTCGTCACAGTTCCTACCCGTTAAAGAAATTTCGTCCCGAAATTTGATTAGAATGGTCATGGCTGACAATAAATATGTTTTCATGACGCATACGAGTTAGAAATTATAGATTTTATCATCAGTGAGCAATATGAACAAAACAATTCATTTATGTGAAGAGTACGAATGAAGCTATCACAAAAGAGTGAAATGAATAAATGCAAGTTCGTCTTAACCGGTAATGTAGTCACGGTTGATTTTCGGAATTTAAGGGATTTAAAGAAAATCTTTGAAATCTAAAAGATTTGATTCATCGGCGAATAAGGAAATTAAGATCTCTATAATTAAATACGGTGATCTGCCTTGATTACTCTGTCTGATATTTCCATTATAAATTAAACTTTCCCGTTCTATTATTTTCACCATTCCTATACCTTCTTTCTTAGTTCATACATCCAAAAGATTGTGAAAATGCTTAATCCAGTTCTAATCCTTGATATTTTCTTAATTATCACCTCTGTCATCCTTCTTTTCAATCTTTCACCAGAAAATCTGTTTACTTCTACTATTACCTTGGGATGATACTAATCTTAATTCTACCATGTCTTTATATTGCTATTCGTATTAATATCTATGGTTTGTAACCTCCGTGTTGTTATTAGGCTTTATATTTTCTCTTTTATTTCGATGTCCCTGCTTCTGTCTCCTATAATCATTGTCATCCACAGTTAACACTCTCTCCTATTTGCTGCGATTTATACCCCCATTTATACTTCGAAGCCTTATGCTCTATTTTCTCTTATATTCATTAAGCACCTCGAGTAATGGTCCAAAATTCGTGGGTATGGAGTTTCGAATGAACATGGCAAATGTTCTATGAAGGAAATCGTAATGGCACGATCTTGATTTGTCAAATTACCGGAATACCTCAGAAAAGACCGAATCATCAAGAAAAATATTTTCTTGATATGTTTAGAGGTTAAGTAGAATTCAAGAGTCGTATAACATGGCACATGGCACATGATGACGTTATGATTTGTGAATCATCACGTTCCATTAGAAACTCAGCATGACTTACTGTAATATAATCACGTTGATCAAGTGTCATTATATTATACTAACTCATGCTTCAGTTCCCAACACTACTTTAAAAACATTCATATTTTGATTCGAATTTTTCAGAATTTAGAAACGAAAACAGTTTCCTTTCTGATGTAACACTCATAACGCGAGAAGATAAATGATTTCAGATAAGAATAGTTATGAAAATTTCTTCAGAAATATGGAGGATATTTATAATAGATGATATGATAATATATTAAAATTTTAGAATCAAATTGTGATGAAGAAATTCATTCACGATGATATAGAGCAATTAAGGAGCAAGGTATTCGCTAAAGATTTCATCAGAATCAGAATCATCAAGATTCTTTATGTATAAGTTTAGTCCTTGTGATTTGTCCACGACCTCCTTCATGGTTTGCTCAATCCGTTTTCCAGTTCCAAACCTTCTCTTTTTCTGAGCTTTGCAACACACTATTCTTTATCATCAAACTTTTTACTGTTAAGGTCGTTTATAGTTTTTGCTGCTTCATCAGCATTTCGAGAACTATTTCGCAGTTCGGGGTGTTTTTCAGAAACTTCACATTCGAAGTATGTAAGTCCGTTATATGTACACATATAACTGTTGGCGTAGACTTGCTGCGAGATTTCAAAATACTGATTGCTAATTCCCGATGATTCATATGGCAATTCTCGTTACAAGATGCAGATGAGTATATGATAGGGTTTCAATGAATATAATGGGTTTTCGAAAAGACTTAAGCCAATGAGTAATGAGGTTGCTGGTAAGTTTACTGCTAATGTGGTGGAATATAAACGGTTCCCCGGTAACGATAATGAAGGGCGAACTTATATATCAAAGTTATAGTAGAGTTCATTCGAATGAAAAGTCGAAATTGATTTGCTGAAGCTGTGACAAAATTAGCTACTTTGGAAAGGGATTGCAAAGTTATTTTCGGTAATAACAACGCCAAAAGAGCTAGCACAGATTCGGGTTAAATGTTTACTCAAGTTCTGAGTGTTTTTAGGTGCATAACTATATGCATAAATCTTTCCTTCCGTAGATGAAGTGTGGTTGGTTCATCCTTTCATTTGAGGTGTTTTCAAGAATCATTAAAGGTTTGAACGCATATTGTAATCGTCAAGATACAAATGAGGTTTTTAAGATGAAATCAAGTGGAAAACTTGAAGAATTGTTTAGTTTCATATGTTATAATCAATATTTTAATTCATTTTAATTGTCCAATATTGACAGTCCCCAGTTAGCAGTCAACAATTTGTAGTTCAACCATTCATATATAGTTTAATATATAATATTCGAATTAATTAATACGTGTCGTGACCCGTTATATACATGTCTCTGACTCGATCACAACTCAAAGTATATATATTATTGTAGAATCAACCTCAACCCTGTATAGCTAACTCAAGTATTACTGCATATAGAGTGTCTATGATTATTCCAAATAATATATATAGACGCGTCGATATGATATGTCAAAACCTTGTATACGTGTCCCGATATTTAAAGTGCGTAAAATAAATAACAGAAATTAAATGACGATAAATAAAATTGCTAGAATATAAATTGCGATAAATAAAATGTAATCAGTTAGCTAGGAATAGTTAGCTAGGAACACTTAGCGTGGATTCTTAACAAAATTTCTCATAGTTAATTTGTTTGTTTCTAACAAATTTTATTTTTTTGTCCAATGTTTTCTTCATTATGCCACTTGTTGGATTCTGATAGGTCAAAATTCAAATATGAAATTGAATAAAAATGGTTATTCTACGGTGAACGGATTCGTATCTTTGTAGATGTAAGTAGGATAGTAAATGAATGTTGAATCAGATTTGAAGAATGTACAGTGTAACTTATTAATGTGAAATCTAAATATTTCTCGAGTATTACCTACCCGTTAAAATGTTTTCACCATTAACAGTTAAATAATTTTTAATTACAATCTTTATGAAAACATATATACATATATATTTTCTTCAGAGGTAATCATGGATTTAATGAGTTTATATGATATTAAACTCATCTGATTTACGGCTAGAATTAGAGTACATAATCTCTAAAACATTAGAGATTACATAATCGCCATGAAGAACGAAGATAATTGATATAGAACGATACGTAGAATGATGATTATGCTCGAGGTACAGATTGTGATGTTGAGGCGTGTGTTATTGTTGTACGGGTGCTGTTACTGATGGTACTGTTGGTGCCGGTGATGTTGCCGAAGCTGGTATGTTTTGCGCCATATTTTCCAAGGCTACAACTCGGGCGTGAAGCTCGTTGACTTCTTCCATTATTCCGGGTTGATTGTCGATCGGAACGAGTGGATGAATAAGGTTTAGAATTTTAGATAGAATATATTCGCGGTGAGATATTCGGGAAATGAGGGTGAAAATGGTGTTTCGGACTGGTTCGCCGGTAAGTGCTTCAGGTTCATCGCCAAGAGGTAAATTCGGTTGGTGAAAAGGATCGCCTTCTTCGCGTCTCCATTGATTAAGTCGACTACGAACCCATCAGATAAATTGGGGATGGTTGATTGGTTGATTAATTCTGGTGACGCTGCCTCCGGAGCTTAGGTGAACATCCATGTCGGAATAGCTGTCGGAATAACTATCGGAATAGCTATCGAAATCTGAGGAACTCGAACTGGTTGAGGGATTCATCTCGTACGATCAGATGAAGGATTTTTGATAAGAAATAGATTATAGGATGTATATTATTACCCTGCAATACATAATTTACATATGCATATATAATACTAAAATCCCATAAGTTACGGAGGAATCTACGGAAGCTGTCAGGGAAAGGTAACAATAACAAATACGCTAAGATATGAATTTATCTATACACTGTCTATGCAATAGAGGCAGTAAGATGTGTCTAGACTTTAAGGATGATAAGCAAATAATTTTCGACACTAAATGATAAGCAAAACTTTTGACATGCAGACACGGTCGAAGTCCAGACCTACTAATGCATCTAAACAACTATCAGTTAGACACACTAATGCAAGACCTGGTTCGCTAAGACCACCGCTCTGATACCAACTTTAACAACCCATCTTAATCCATCTGGACGAATACATTACATTTGGTTACATCGCGAGGTACTTGACCTCTATATGATACGTTTTACAAACATTGCATTCGTTTTTAAAAGACAAACTTTCATCACATCGAAAGTTGACAGACATGCATACCATTTCATAATATATCCAACTATAATTGACTTAATAATAATCTTGATGAACTCAACGACTCGAATGCAACGTCTTTTGAAATATGTCATGAATGACTCCAAGTAATATCTCTATAATGAGAAAATGCACAGCGAAAGATTTCTTTAATACCTGAGAATAAACATGCTTTAAAGTGTCAACCAAAAGGTTGGTGAGTTCATTAGTTTATTATAATAAATCATTTCCAATAATATAATAGACCACAAGATCCTCATTTTTCATAAATATCATTACACTCGCAAGTGTATAAAATCCATTCGTATGATGAACACCTGGTAACCGACATTAACATAATGCATATAGAATATCCCCCGCATACTCGCAAGTATGCCATAATATTGGCAATCGCAATCACCATTTAAATCGAAGTACTAAAGTATTCCAAATTCCAGAATGAGGTTTGTTAGGCCCATAGATCTATCTTTAGGATTCGCGTCAATTAGGGGCCATTTCCCTAATTCTTAGGTTACCAGACTTGAAGAGGCGATATTCAGTTTAATAATCCAACCATACAATGTAGTTTTAAGTACTTGTGTCTATTTCGTAAAACAGTTATAAAAATAGCGCATGTATTCTCAGTCTCAAAAATATATATTGCAAAAGCATTTAAAAAGGGAGCAAATGAAACTCACAATACGATATTTTGTAGTAAAAATATGCATACAACGATACTGAACAATGTAAGGTTGGCCTCGAATTCATGAACGTATATCAAGTATATATATTAACACATATATTTAACCTGTAATAAAAATCAAACTCGTTTGTATATATTAATTATATATTACTTATATAAAATAATAAGGTAATATTTATATAGTTATCATATATGTATTTGATGTATTTTTACATAAATAACTTTTGATTTGTTAAAATAATGATTTTAATAATACTAAAATAGTGTAGGTAATAATAATAATAATTAGGTTTAATAATGAAAATATTAATTTTTGATAATAATACTAGTTATTTTATTTGTAGTATTAATAATGATAATAATAATAATATATTGAAAATAATGATACTTATAATAATGATAATATTAGTAATAAAAATAAAAATAATGATAATAATAATATTAATAATAATAATAAAATCATGTTTAATGATAATAATAATAATGATAAAAATAATAATAATAATAATAATACTTTTAATAGTAATACTAATAATAATAATAATAATAATAATAATAATAATAATAATAATAATAATAATAATAATAATAATAATAATAATAATAATAATAATAATAATAATAACAATAACAATAACAATAATGATAATAAGAAAATTAATACTACCTTAAAGAGATTAAATAAGCTTCCTTAAAAACATTATTGCCACAACCCAGGTTTGAATCCCAGACCTCTAGCTTAAACATAACACCCTGAACCCATGCTCCATCTATTACTTTCCTGATTCACTAAACCCTTAAATTGTTTTAACCAGATATGAGTCCGTTTCATTTACTTCTTCCCCATTTAATCGGGCCAATAATACCAGAGTGATATACGGCCCAACTAACTGTAAGCCCATCCAGCATTTTATGGTCCAAATCTTACTAGAGCCCATAAATCCTATTAATCCACTAGGTTATAAAAAGTATCTGTTATATAATTTCAGTGGCATACAACCGTGACTTTGCTTTTAATCACAATACTCGACAGGTTTGATCTTTACAGCTATACCATCGTTATCTTTAATCACTTCATCATCACACATCCTCATCATTCCATCATACATAATAACTTAACAGAAATGGAAGGCGAGTAGCACTCGAGAGAGAAAAAAAATGGCGAATCTATTGGACAGGAAGAAGAAAAGAAAAGAGGCCAGCAACAGTAGCAATGCTTGGTTGTTTTTCGAATGAAAAAGAAGGGTGGTTCTTGGACTGAAAACAGAAAACATACAGCATTTTTGGTGAGCTGTAAATCGAGTAGAAACAGAAAAATAAGTGAAGCAACAGTTGCAACAATTTGTGATTCTCCGGCGACGTTTTAACAGAAAAATTGTAGTAATGATGAGAGAGAATACATGGCGGTTTGTGGTGGGTTCAAGGTGGTGTTTGGTTAATATTAAAACAGAAAAAGATTATGCAGCAGTTTTGAGGGGTTTTAGGTAGTATTTTTTTTTTGGTAGTCGAATTGGTAGCAAAAAGAAACGGAAACAATAGCAGTGTTTTCGGGTGTGGTTTTAGGTGGGCTAGGAGGTAACCGAGGGTGTTGGTCTTGTTGGTTTTGGGGTGGCTTGCAAGTGGTTTCGTTGGAACCAGAAACCAATTAACTGCAGCCATGAATAACAAGTCACGTGATCAAAAGACGATGGTGTTTGGTTTTTATGGTTAGTAGCAGTGAATTGGGTGTTATACATGGTGATCGAAAGAAAGAAAAAATATGAAACAAGGTGGTGGTTGTTTAACGTTTACATGGTGGTTTACATGGTGGTTATCGTTTGGTGATGTTGAATTGGTTTTGAAGACTGTGGGTACAACTAAGAGTGGGTTTGTGTTGTGTTCTTTGATCGAAAATTATAAGATGGCGGAGGTGGTGGTAATATGGTGATCCGAGGTGGTTGTAGTGGAGAGAGCTTTGGTGATGACGTTAAATGGATCGGCTTGGTTATTGTTGGTATGAGTGTAGGCTCGTTTGTTACGAAATGGGACGTTCATGTTGTGATTAGTATAGAGGTGGGAGAGAGGGAGCTTAAGTGATAACTTGAATTAGATAAATGGGTTTTATGTGTTCACTGGAAAAAGAAATAGAAAATAGAAATATAAGTAGTAAATGGGTTTGTTGATTGAATATGGTGCGGTCTTGGATGCATGCGTAATCATATCACATATAAATACATATATAATAAAGCGGTACAATATACTCTAATATGTAAATGATTACATGAATTCACACGGAAGAAATAGTAATTCAATAATATTAGTATACAGTGAAGCCATCATACAATTGTCAGTATTCTATCGACATCAATTTTTAATTTCTCGATATATATCGTGCTCCGTTGATATTCAGTGGTGGATAAAAGTCTTCAGAAAAATTTTATATTTTTTAAATTAAGTATCTTTATTTATTTTGGTCATTATAGTATAAAATTCAGTCATTAACTATTAAATAAAAATTACATTAATTATTCACTCCCAACTCTAAGTAAAATATAAAAAAAAATTTAAAATTCAACAAATAGTTCCTAAATATATTTTTAGTAAGCCTATAATTTATAAAACTCTTTTTCGAATCACCGTTTGTTTTAAAATCACATAAGTTTCTTTTTAACTCGTGTAATATCGTTCGAATGACAATTTAGCGTTACCTTCATTTACTAAATTGTTTCAAAATCACAAAATATATATTATGTATTCTTTATTTATATATCATTATTTCATATATCTAATTCTAACAATTACAATACCTAATAATTCATATTATTATATATATATATATATATATATATATATATATATATATATATATATATATATATATATATATATATATATATATATATATATATATATATATATATATATATATATATATATATATATTTACAACTAATCGTATCGTGAGTCGTCGGACATAATCAAAGATTAAATGAATTCATAAAAACAGTTCAAAAATTTTGAGACTTGACATTACAGACTTTGCTTATCGTGTCGAAACTATATAAAGATTAAGTTTAAATATGGTCGGAAATTTCTGGGTCGTCACAGTACCTACCCGTTAAAGAAATTTCGTCCCGAAATTTGATTAGAATGGTCATGGCTGAGAATAAGTATGTTTTCATGACGCATACGAGTTAGAAATTAGAGTTTTTATCATCAGTGAGTAATATGAATAAAACAATTCATTTATGTGAAGAGTACGAATGAAGCTATCACAAAAGAGTGAAATGAATAAATGCAAGTTCGTCTTAACCAGTGATGTAGTCATGGTTGATTTCCGGAATTTAAGGGATTTAAAGAAAATCTTTGAAATCTAAAAGATTTGATTCTTCGGCGAATAAGGAAATTAAGATCTCTATAATTAAATACGGTGATCTGCCTTGATTACTCTGTCTGATATTTCCATTATAAATTAAACTTTCCCGTTCTATTATTTTCACCATTCATATACCTTCTTTCTTAGTTCATACATCCAAAATATTATGAAAATGCTTAATCTAGTTCTAATCCTTGATATTTTCCTAATTATCACCTCTATCATCCTTCTTTTCAATCTTCCACCAGAAAAATCTATTTACTTCTACTATTCCCTTGGGATGATACTATTCTTAATTCTACCGTGTCTTTATATTGCACTTTTAACATCCATCTGATAAACTTTAAATCCCATGAAGGATGCAAAAGCCAAGAAAATTCTAATTGCTTCCAGTCTAGCAACCGGAGCAAAAACCTCATCATAGTCAATCTCAGGGATTTGTTGATATCCCTTTACCACCAACCTAGCTTTATTTCTGATAACGATACCCTGCTCATCTTTCTTATTCTTCAACACCCAACGAAGACCATAGGGTTCACAACCATGCGGTGGATTGACTAGTCTCCAAACTTTCAAATGTTTAAACTGTAACAGCTCTTCCTGCATAGCGCTAGCCCACTCATCATACTTTAATGCTTCAAAGGCATCTTTCGGTTCAATTGGACACACATAGCATGAATGAGCATGCACAAATACTCTCCCTGTCTTGTTCAACGAGGAATAGAAAGCTGTTACCACTTTTGCACTCTCTGGTTCAACATCTTCTGCTGCCGATTGACTCTCACTTACCACAGGAACATCAGATGTAGTAGGAACTTCAGAGGTAGATGCTTCATTAGACGTGGCATGAGGAATGCCTATCGTATCTACATAATAATCATCTAACCGTTTTGGAGGAATGATAACATGATTTGACCTACGTACTCCTCCTGATTCAGTTGGCTGTTCAGACCCTGTTATAGTTGGAGGTTGATTGTAAAGTGGATTTAAATGTTCTTTGGTCAATCGTGATCTATTAACACCCTCATCTTCTTCTGAATCACTGTCTTCATTTGTCTCATACACTATCTCCACATTAGGATCGGCATTAGAATGGTCACTCTGGGTACTTTGCCTCGGACTCTGAATCAGACTCTGATGAGTACTTTGAATCTGGACCTGAGTCTGGCTAGGAATAAAGATGACATTCTCTGTGGAATTCTGAGCATCATACAACATCTGAGTAAGTACCTCATCGTCTGTAGCATCTGGTGGAAGGTTAAAGGAGTCAAAAAGTTTATCATATTCAAACTGCCATGCGAATCCTTTACTAACACGAGCTGGAGTGTTACGCTGAATATCAACCTCAAATCGTTCTTCAACACACTTAGATTCAGTATTGTACACTCTCTTATTTGGATTCCCATAACCTAAGAAGATACCAGAGACAACCTTCGAATTGAATTCCCTCCTGTATCTCGTACCAGAATAGTACAAGGAGCACCAAAGGGTTCAAGATGTTTAATGTTAGGCTTTCTCTTGTGCAACAGTTCATAACATGTCTTACCGTGTCTTTTCACCACTAGAACTCTGTTCATCACGTAACATGCTGTGCTCACGGCTTCTCCCCAGAAAATAATAGGTAAAGACACATCAGCCAGTATAGTTCTTGCGGTCTCAATTAGCGTCCTTTCTTTCGTTCAACTACACCATTTGACTGTGGTGTGTAAGCAGGAATGAACTGTTGTTGTATCCCCTTTTCATTACAGAACAGCAGCATCTGATTATTCTTGAACTCCGTACCATTGTCGGTTCGAATCTTTCTAACTTTCAACTTATACAAACTTTCAAGCTTCAGAATCAAGACTTTAATGTGCTCTAAAGTATCTGATTTATGCTTCAGCATCACAACCCAAGAGAAACGTGAATATTCATCTGTAACCACCAAGCAATATGACTCTCCCTTGATAGTCTTGCAATTAACTGGACCAAAGAGATCCATATGCAACAACTCCAAAGGAATATTAACAGAATGATGCTTCTTGGTAGCATGAGACTTCTTTGTCTGTTTCCCTTTCTTACACGGAAGACACCCTTCAGGAATATGAAAACTCTTAAGATTAACACCATCAACTAGTCCATTGTGAACTAGATTATTCATCTTCCTTAGACTCAGATGACCCATACGCTTGTGCCAAATAATAGACTCCTATTCAGTAGCTTTCGAAACAAAAGCCTGATGGCTTGTAGCTGCTTTAACATAAGCCTTTCGCATATACAGAATATAGAGATCTTTACTGTGACGCCCCGTACTAAATCATCATGTACGGACCATCAACAACAGGATCATTACAAGGTTAAGTACTATATGCGTTTTCAAAACAGAGTTTGCATTCATTAATAAAAGTGACGTCATAACATACGTCAATTGTTTTACAAATCAAAGTATGCTTCACTAAGTAGAAGCATTAAATAAGTGTACGTGACCATAATGGTCGTTACATATCATAAATTCATAAGTAAAAAGTTTGAATGCAACATAAGTAGTCATGCGATAACAACTCTAGGCAGCGGGTTCTACAGCACGACTAGTAAGATAGCGGAAGCGACTTCAAGCACCTGAGAAAATACATGCTTAAAAAGGTCAACACAAAGGTTGGTGAGCTATAGTTTAAGTATAACAGTAATGTAAGTAGGCCACGAGATTTCAGTGCTACAACGAGCGTTTCAAAAGTATGTAAAGGTATATGCTTAACCGTGGGCACCCGGTAACTAACTTAACGTTTAAAGTACCCCCTTAAAGTGCACTTGGCAAGTGCGTATAACCTCGAAGTATTAAACACTCGTTAAATGCTAGCGCTACTAGCCCGAGTGGGGATGTCAAACCCTATGGATCCATATCTAAGATTCGCGTTCACGATTCAAAAACCAATGATTAAACGTTACCGAGCTAAAGGGAATGTTTCTGCCGTTATATAACCCACACATATATAAAGTTTAAGTACTCGTGCCTAGTATGTAAAACATAAAATCCGCATGTATTCTCAGTTCCCAAAATAAGTTAAAGTAAAAAGGGAATGCTATAACTCACAATGATTAGTAGTAATGGTAAGGTAGTAGTCGGAAAGTGGTGTGCAAGTAACGGTCCAAAGGTCCTCAACCTAAGTCAAATAGCACTAAGTCAATAAGTCGTCTCAAAAGGTTTACAAGTACGTAATTAAGGTCATAAGGGTCATCATCAATCATCATTAAACAAAAGGTAACAAGTAAGACTCGTTTATGAAAGTCGTTTAAAACAAAGGCTGACTTCGGTCAGTCACCACGGCCTCTACCCTTACTGAATTAAGGTGAGACCAGTGGTCATGGCTCCGTCTATGAGTCCCTTAAGTGTGGTAAAATTTACAGAAGCAAACTCGTCTTGGTTTGACCGTGGCGACGGTCTAAGTGCGAGTAGGTCAGAAATTTCTGCACAACGTTAAAGGACATGGTAACGATCGGAGGGCCATAAATCCTAAACCGTAACTCGGATTAAGACGAGTCCTATATGAAAAGTTATCTACTAAAAAAGTTCTATCTAAAAATAAAGGTTAGAACAGCCCAGGTCTACTGGTCTGTTCCAGAAACAGTAGGTCAGAAACTTTGGACAGAACAGTGGGTTTTGGAGAGTTCCGGTTGTCTCGGTGCTTGATGTTCATCACGGTTCTCATCCTTGATGCGTATAGCTTCAAGTGTACAACTCGTTGATGTGTTAACATCATTTTGACCAAGGTTTGTCCATCATAACTCAAGTGCAAGTGTTGTAAGTGTTTGATGAACCAAGGTTACATGTAAGTTTATGAACAAGTTCATGAACACTAAGAAAGATCACAACCAAGTGTTGGATCCATGATACTTGCACCAAAGTGTAAGCTCTTGTTGGTTTCATGTCCTTGTTCAAATGTGTAGTAAGCAACTAACAATAAGAAATAAAGAAAATGAATGATAAACCTAAACCAACCATGAAGGTGGTATTCTAGTAACATACAACAAACAAGAACACAAGTAACAATTATAAAGATTATAAACTTTAAATCTTTTGAAACAAAATAAAGTAGAAAACTAACTAAATAAGAAAATGGTTCATAGTTGCTCATACTTTTAAAGATTCAACCCAAGTTGATCTTTAAGTGAAGTAACTTTAAAGTTACTTCAAGAACTTACAAGTAATGAGTTTCTACAACTATGAACTTTAAATCTTTGAAACAAAATATGTAGAACATAACTAGATAGCTTATGTTCTTGATGTTCTTGTAAAATACAAGATATAAATGGAGAATCAAACTAAAAAGTTTGTTCTTGTAACTTAGTAATGAAAGACATGTAATTAAGTAATAATAACAAGTAATCAAGACAAGTAAATAATCTTTAACAAGAACAAGTAATAACAACCAAGATTGATGATGATTATGGGTCTCATGGCCACGGTTTGCAAGAGAAAAAAAGAGAGAAAAACTCTTCAAGTTGCTTACAAATTAGAGAGAAAAAGGAGAGAAACTTGAGAGGAAATTGTGTGTGTTTTGAGAGAATGAAACAAGGATGACTGTAATGAAAAAAATGAAAGCAAAAGACCTCTCTAAAGGCCTCAAATTTTCGGCCAGCTGCATATGGGGAGTGGATGGAAGTATTTGATGGTCACTAGCATGTAAAGAGTTTAAAAGTTGGTTAAAGAGTGGGGTTACATGGGGATTATGGCAACTAGATTCCATTTCTAAGCAACTAACTAGTTCCATGTCCTAAATGATACTTACACTTGCAAGAGTTGGGCTAATTAATCCAAAATATAAGTAGGGTGGGCTTACACTAGTCCATTAACTCTTAAAAGGCCCAAGTTGCAAGTAGTTAGCAAGTAATCCAATAAAAGTCCATCTTAAGCCCAAGTAACTAACTAAAGGCCTTAGTTAATTAAAATGATTAATAAAATTAATCATGAATGTAAATAATATCTTAAAATATTATTCGTGCAAGTTCCGGGTGTCACAAAGACGTTTCGGGCATTTAAAGTTCAAGTACGGGCAATTAAAGCAACATGTAAATGTAATAACATACATTCGTTTAATCAAGCGTATTAATAATAATAATTATTAATAAATAACGTAGGAAAAACCAGGGTCGTTACATTACCCACCTGTTAAAGAAAATTTCGTCCCGAAATTTAAGCTGAAGTAGATGGAGGAGTCGGGAAAAGGTGAGGATACTTTCGCATCATTTGATCCTCTCGCTCCCAAGTAAACTCAGGTCCTCGTTTGGCATTCCATCGTACTCGAACGATCGGAATCTTGTTGCATTTCAAAGTTTTGATCTCACGATCCATAATCTCAACAGGTTCCTCCACAAAGTGGAGTTTGTCATCGATAGTAAGTTCTTCCAATGGTATGATGAGTTCGGGTGCAGCAAGACACTTCTTCAAGTTTGACACATGGAAGGTAGGATGAACTGAGCTCAATTGTGCTGGTAGATCCAAACGGTATGCAACTGGTCCAACACGTTCCAAGATCTCGAATGGACCAATGTATCGTGGGTTCAACTTTCCACGTTTTCCAAAACGGATCACACCTTTCCAAGGTGCAACCTTCAACATTACACGATAACCAACATTAAATTCAAAGTCTTTCCGTTTAAGATCGGCATAGCTCTTTTGGCGATCACGGGCAGTCTTAAGTCTAGCTTGGATCTGAGCAATCTTCTCCGTGGTTTCATGAACTACCTCGGGTCCGGTGATTTGCTTTTCGCCTACTTCAGCCCAACAAATAGGAGATCGGCACTTACGACCATACAATGCTTCAAAAGGTGCAGCATTAATGCTTGAGTGATAACTGTTGTTGTACGAGAATTCGGCGAGTGGCAAATGCCTTTCCCAGGCCTTTCCAAAATCGATGACACATGCACGCAGCATGTCCTCCAAGGTCTGAATCGTTCGTTCACTTTGCCCGTCAGTCTGAGGATGATAAGCAGTACTCATGTCAAGACGAGTTCCCATGGCTTCTTGCAAAGAACGCCAAAATCTGGAAGCAAAACGGGGATCGCGATCGGAGATGATTGATAAAGGTACACCATGACGAGATACAACCTCTTTGATGTACAGCTGAGCAAGTCTTTCCATTGTATCAGTTTCCTTCATCGCTAGGAAGTGTGCAGATTTGGTGAGGCGGTCAACAATAACCCAAATAGTATCGCATCCGCCCACCGTATTCGGCAGCTTAGTAATGAAATCCATTGTGATCCTTTCCCACTTCCATTGTGGGATTTCCGGCTGTTGAAGTAACCCAGAAGGTCTCTGATGCTCGGCTTTAACCTTCGAGCAAGTCAAACACTTGCCAACATAAGTCGCAACGTCCTTCTTAAGATTCGGCCACCAATACTGTTCTTTAAGGTCGTGGTACATCTTACCTGCACCGGGGTGAATCGAATATCTCGATTTGTGTGCTTCATCAAGTATCAGGCTTCGTAGATCTCCATAGTAAGGTACCCAAATTCTTCCGGCATAACATCGGAGTCCAGACTCTCTAACCTCGAATCGAGAGACAAGTATGTTCAAATGCTCGTGAGATATGTTCTCCTCCTTAAGAGCCTCAACTTGGGCTACTCTGATCTGGTTGTTGAGGTTCGAATGGATGGTGATGTTCAGAGCCCTAACACGGAGAGGTGCCGTCCTCTCCTTTCGGCTTAAAGCGTCAGCTACAACATTGGCCTTGCCAGGGTGATAACGGAGTTCACAATCGTAGTCGTTGAGCGTCTCGATCCATCGACGCTGTCTCATATTCAATTGCTTCTGATCGAAGATGTGCTGGAGACTCTTGTGATCGGTGAAGATAGTGCTCTTAGTTCCATACAAATAATGTCTCCACAATTTGAGTGCAAAGACAACGGCTCCAAGTTCAAGATCATGTGTAGTGTAGTTCCGCTCGTGAATCTTCAATTGGCGGGAGGCATAGGCAATAACCTTTAATCGTTGCATCAGTACACAACCAAAACCACTCTTCGATGCATCGCAATAAACAACAAAGTCGTCACTGCCTTCAGGAAGTGATAGGATAGGTGCGGAGGTTAACTTCTTCTTCAAAGTTTGGAATGCTGATTCGTGTGTGGGTTCCCAAATGAACTTCTTGCCCTTGTGAGTCAGTGCGGTCAAAGGACGCGCAATCAGAGAAAATCCTTCGATAAACCTTCGATAATAACCGGCGAGACCTAGAAATTGGCGAATATGCGTTGGAGTAGTGGGGGTCTCCTACTTGCTGATGGCTTCAATCTTGGCGGGATCAACTTTGATACCCTGGTCGCTCACAACATGACCCAAAAACTGTACTTCCTTCAACCAAAATTCGCACTTGGAGAATTTGGCATAAAGTTGCTCTTGTCTTAAGAGTTCAAGCACTAGCCGAAGGTGTTGCTCATGTTCTTCTTCGCTCTTAGAGTAGATGAGGATATCATCTATGAAGACGATAACAAACTTATCCAAGTAAGGCTTGCAGACACGATTCATGAGATCCATGAACACGGCAGGTGCATTTGTCAAACCGAATGGCATCACGAGGAACTCATAATGACCATAACGGGTCCTGAATGCAGTTTTCATCACGTCACTTTCCTTCACCCTCAGCTGGTGATATCCGGATCGCAAATCGATCTTTGAATAAACGCTCGATCCTTGTAGTTGATCAAAAAGATCATCAATTCGTGGAAGAGGATATCGATTCTTGATAGTCAATTTGTTGAGTTCACGGTAGTCGATACACATACGGAAGGATCCATCCTTCTTCTTCACAAACAACACAGGTGCGCCCCAAGGCGAGAAGCTTGGTTGGATAAACCCTCGATCTAATAGCTCTTGTAGTTGACTCTGTAATTCTTGCATCTCGGAGGGTGCGAGTCTATAAGGTGCGCGAGCTACAGGTGCAGCTCCTGGCACTAAGTCAATCTGAAACTCTACTGCCCTCGGTGGCGGTAATCCAGGCAGTTCTTCGGGAAAGACATCGGAAAACTCGTTCACAATTCGAACGTCGTTCACGTTCTTCATCTCAGTTTCTACCGCTTTCACATGTGCTAGGACAGCAAAGCGTCCCTTCTTCATAATCTTTTGCGCTTTCACGCAACTAATGAGGTTCAACTTCGAGGTACATCTCTCTCCATAGATAACCAGTGGTTCGCCATCTCCTTGTGGTATGCGAAGTGCTTTATCTCCACAGATAACATCGGCCTTTATCTTGCTCAACCAATCCATACCGACGATCACGTCAAAACTTCCCAGTTTGATAGGTATCAAATCAATTTCGAAATCTACACCAGCTATGTTGATAATAGCTCCACGACTAATATGGTCAACCTTTTCAAGTTTTCCATTGGCGACCTCGACAAGTATACTTTCCTTCAAAGGAACTAACGACCAATCTAACTTATCACAAAAATGTCTACACACATAGCTCCTATCGGCACCAGTATCAAATAGGACAGAAGCTAAAAGATTGTTGATCTTGAATATACCTGTCACCAAGTCGGGGTTGTCGCGAGCGTCCCTTGCATTAACATTGAAGGCTCTAGCACGTGGTGGTCCGCCATCCTTACGCTTGTTAGGACACTCGTTTCTGAAATGGCCCGTCTTTCCACATTCATAACACTTCTTAGGCCCATTGTTGTTGTGGTTTGGCTTCACATTCAAAGTGGTAACCTTGCAATCCTTGCCAACATGTCCAGATCGTTGGCACTTCTCACAGATAACATTGCAATACCCAGTGTGGTGCTTGTAGCACCTATTGCATTGTGGTAAGGTTCCTTTGTAGTTCGGATTGGTGCGGTTGTTGTTGTTGGGGTTGGTGTTGTTGTTGTGCATGTTGTTGTTTTGCCTGAACCCTTCATGTCGTTTTGCCGGGTTTTGATCATAGTTCCTACCCCTGTTGTTGTTGTGGTTGTTGTCCCATTTCCTCTTTTCACCACTAACAGTTTCAAACTTAGCCTTCTCCGGCTCGTCAAGGATGATTTGATTCAAGAGAGTATGCGCCATGCGCATTGCTTCGGGAACACTTGGTGGCTTGGATGAGGTAACATTACCCTTGATGGACTTAGGAAGTCCCGAGAAGTATTTCTCCAAACGCTTAAATTCGGGGGTGACCATGGTTGGACACATAAGAGCCAATTCCAAAAACCTACGGTTGTAGCTGTTAAGGTCGTTCCCTACGGTCTTCAATTGCATAAATTCGATTTCCATCTTTTGAATCTCGGTTCTCGGACAGTATTCCTCGATCATAGCACATTTAAATTCTTCCCAAGGCGTAGCATACGCCTCATCAATTCCTTTCGCTTGGGCCATGGTATTCCACCATGTGAGCGCGCCATCAGACATCGTGCAAGATGCAAATTTCGTTTTGTTAGCCTCAGAACAATTGCTAACCCTGAATACCGATTCCAACTTTTCGAACCATCTAGTGAGACCGACGGGTCCCTCAGTGCCACTGAAGTAGTGTGGCTTGCAGTTTTGGAATTCCTTGTAAGTACACCCATCTCGGACGACAGGTGGATTGACAGGCGGTGGTGGTGGAACTTGGGGTTGTCTTTCAGCTAGTGCAGCAGCGACTCGCTCGTTAATCATTTCCTCAATTTGTGCCGCGGTGGGGATAGATCTCCCGTTGGCCATGATGTTCTATACAAACATTTTGACTCAAGTCAAAATCCATTATGCAAATAATAATAGTACATTATATAACAACCAACATGAAAACAGCACAACACATGTTGATTAAGTAACGCAAGCAGATATAGGTACCACAAAACCATGAGATGATAACGTAAATAGAACACTTGCGCAAGAAGTAAGCAACACAAATTCCATTCATTAATGATAATAAGTTCATGCATTACAATAAGTTCGTACATTACATAAGTGAAATATGAAATTACAAAAGAAATTACAATACAGAATCTAGTACTAAGTCCTACGGCGATGGTGGGTACAAGATGTCCAAAACATGAGCCAACTGCTCCTCGAGCTCAGTAACTCGAGTCTGGAGAATCTCAATCTCCCGCCTCATTTCCTCATTATAGGAAGATGGTGGGACAGGTGGTGCTGGCGGTGCAGGTGGAGCCGGTGGTGCTGAAGTGGATGGTCCGGCTCTGGGTGGAGACGGTAATATCAGTGGGTCGGCGGGGTACGGCACCAGCCGTTTACGAGCAGTGATCCTACGACGCCGACCATAAGCGTCAGTGACAGTACGACCAGGAATTATGCCAGCGAAGCGATACCGCTTCTTCGGCGGGGTAGAAGGTGCCTGAATCGGTCGGTCAGCGGGATCCTCCTCATCACTGGAGTCGTCAGATGAGGTGTCGTCTGAAGAAGCATCGGTGGAAGAACCGTCGTCTGAATCATGCGGTGGTGGCGCGGGTGGCTCAACGTATCCGAAAGCGGCCAACATCTGTCGGTGTCGGCCTGGCGTAATCACGGCTAAGCGGCCGTCGGCAGTGCGTCGGCAAGGTGTGCGCCAGTGATTACGGAAGGGTCCTTCCCCGAACTCCGCGGGGATCTCCATGCCACCAATGCGAGCCAGTTGCCTCAGGGGTCTGGAAGAAGACGCCGGGATAGGCACACTAGAGCTAGCTCCAGAACTAGAGGCGCCGGGGTCGCCAGTGGGTGTCGGGGCCGGAATGTCGGCAGCAGCAGCAGCAGCAACAGGTGCAGCAGTGGGTGGAACAACGGGGCCTGAGCCGCTCGGGATGTCAGTAGGTGGAACGTCCGACATCTGAACAAGGAAAAATAAATTTTCCATGTCAGTATGTCATAAAGCAAGCAAATAATAGGCCAACAGTTTAATTCATGTATAACAATAAGTAGCATGGCAATATCAGTAATCGTACGAAACTAGCATGCAATCGAAAGCAAGTAATAGCATGCAGTAGTGAAATCATGTAGTAGCATACGGCATATAGCAGTAACAGTAAGCAGCAGCATGCAATAAGTTCAGCGGAAACAAGTAAACTAACAAGTTGTAGATTAGCCCTATTAGTGAATCCTACTCGGGTCGGTCTTAGACTCACTAATGCATCCTAATTCCCTACAACCAATGCTCTGATACCAAATGTGACGCCCCGTACTAAATCATCATGTACGGACCATCAACAACAGGATCATTACAAGGTTAAGTACTATATGCGTTTTCAAAACAGAGTTTGCATTCATTAATAAAAGTGACGTCATAACATACATCAATTGTTTTACAAATCAAAGTATGCTTCACTAAGTAGAAGCATTAAATAAGTGTACGTGACCATAATGGTCGTTACATATCATAAATTCATAAGTAAAAAGTTTGAATGCAACATAAGTAGTCATGCGATAACAACTCTAGGCAGCGGGTTCTACAGCACGACTAGTAAGATAGCGGAAGCGACTTCAAGCACCTGAGAAAATACATGCTTAAAAAGGTCAACACAAAGGTTGGTGAGCTATAGTTTAAGTATAACAGTAATGTAAGTAGGCCACGAGATTTCAGTGCTACAACGAGCGTTTCAAAAGTATGTAAAGGTATATGCTTAACCGTGGGCACCCGGTAACTAACTTAACGTTTAAAGTACCCCCTTAAAGTGCACTTGGCAAGTGCGTATAACCTCGAAGTATTAAACACTCGTTAAATGCTAGCGCTACTAGCCCGAGTGGGGATGTCAAACCCTATGGATCCATATCTAAGATTCGCGTTCACGATTCAAAAACCAATGATTAAACGTTACCGAGCTAAAGGGAATGTTTCTGCCGTTATATAACCCACACATATATAAAGTTTAAGTACTCGTGCCTAGTATGTAAAACATAAAATCCGCATGTATTCTCAGTTCCCAAAATAAGTTAAAGTAAAAAGGGAATGCTATAACTCACAATGATTAGTAGTAATGGTAAGGTAGTAGTCGGAAAGTGGTGTGCAAGTAACGGTCCAAACGTCCTCAACCTAAGTCAAATAGCACTAAGTCAATAAGTCGTCTCAAAAGGTTTACAAGTACGTAATTAAGGTCATAAGGGTCATCATCAATCATCATTAAACAAAAGGTAACAAGTAAGACTCGTTTATGAAAGTCGTTTAAAACAAAGGCTGACTTCGGTCAGTCACCACGGCCTCTACCCTTACTGAATTAAGGTGAGACCAGTGGTCATGGCTCCGTCTATGAGTCCCTTAAGTGTGGTAAAATTTACAGAAGCAAACTCGTCTTGGTTTGACCGTGGCGACGGTCTAAGTGCGAGTAGGTCAGAAATTTCTGCACAACGTTAAAGGACATGGTAACGATCGGAGGGCCATAAATCCTAAACCGTAACTCGGATTAAGACGAGTCCTATATGAAAAGTTATCTACTCGAAAAGTTCTATCTAAAAATCAAGGTTAGAACAGCCCAGGTCTACTGGTCTGTTCCAGAAACAGTAGGTCAGAAACTTTGGACAGAACAGTGGGTTTTGGAGAGTTCCGGTTGTCTCGGTGCTTGATGTTCATCACGGTTCTCATCCTTGATGCGTATAGCTTCAAGTGTACAACTCGTTGATGTGTTAACATCATTTTGACCAAGGTTTGTCCATCATAACTCAAGTGCAAGTGTTGTAAGTGTTTGATGAACCAAGGTTACATGTAAGTTTATGAACAAGTTCATGAACACTAAGAAAGATCACAACCAAGTGTTGGATCCATGATACTTGCACCAAAGTGTAAGCTCTTGTTGGTTTCATGTCCTTGTACAAATGTGTAGTAAGCAACTAACAATAAGAAATAAAGAAAATGAATGATAAACCTAAACCAACCATGAAGGTGGTATTCTAGTAACATACAACAAACAAGAACACAAGTAACAATTATAAAGATTATAAACTTTAAATCTTTTGAAACAAAATAAAGTAGAAAACTAACTAAATAAGAAAATGGTTCATAGTTGCTCATACTTTTAAAGATTCAACCCAAGTTGATCTTTAAGTGAAGTAACTTTAAAGTTACTTCAAGAACTTACAAGTAATGAGTTTCTACAACTATGAACTTTAAATCTTTGAAACAAAATATGTAGAACATAACTAGATAGCTTATGTTCTTGATGTTCTTGTAAAATACAAGATATAAATGGAGAATCAAACTAAAAAGTTTGTTCTTGTAACTTAGTAATGAAAGACATGTAATTAAGTAATAATAACAAGTAATCAAGACAAGTAAATAATCTTTAACAAGAACAAGTAATAACAACCAAGATTGATGATGATTATGGGTCTCATGGCCACGGTTTGCAAGAGAAAAAAAGAGAGAAAAACTCTTCAAGTTGCTTACAAATTAGAGAGAAAAAGGAGAGAAACTTGAGAGGAAATTGTGTGTGTTTTGAGAGAATGAAACAAGGATGAGTGTAATGAAAAAAATGAAAGCAAAAGACCTCTCTAAAGGCCTCAAATTTTCGGCCAGCTGCATATGGGGAGTGGATGGAAGTATTTGATGGTCACTAGCATGTAAAGAGTTTAAAAGTTGGTTAAAGAGTGGGGTTACATGGGGATTATGGCAACTAGATTCCATTTCTAAGCAACTAACTAGTTCCATGTCCTAAATGATACTTACACTTGCAAGAGTTGGGCTAATTAATCCAAAATATAAGTAGGGTGGGCTTACACTAGTCCATTAACTCTTAAAAGGCCCAAGTTGCAAGTAGTTAGCAAGTAATCCAATAAAAGTCCATCTTAAGCCCAAGTAACTAACTAAAGGCCTTAGTTAATTAAAATGATTAATAAAATTAATCATGAATGTAAATAATATCTTAAAATATTATTCGTGCAAGTTCCGGGTGTCACAAAGACGTTTCGGGCATTTAAAGTTCAAGTACGGGCAATTAAAGCAACATGTAAATGTAATAACATACATTCGTTTAATCAAGCGTATTAATAATAATAATTATTAATAAATAACGTAGGAAAAACCAGGGTCGTTACATTTACACCTTAGAGCAGTCATCAAAATCATGTCTTCCGGAATTACAAAATCTTTTCTCAAGATATAACACAATTTGTCATCAAAAGCAATCTTATACTTTTTGTCAGCAACCTGTGAAACTTAAAGCAAATTGTTCGACATTTGCTCCACAAAATTAACTTTATCAAAGCTGACATTCTCATTAGCAATCACCCCTTGAGCAGTAATAAAACCTCCTTCACTACCTGCAAAAGAAACTGGTCCTCCATCCACCGTTTTCACATTAGAAAGTAAGGACAAGTTCCTTGTCATGTGCTTGGACGCCCCACTATCAACAATCCATGTACTGTAGCGAGGATTGTAGGCGACCTGCACATTAAAATAAGGAGATTAGTTAGAAAGGGCCACCCATGCCTGAATGGCAGTGGGTTTCCCATCAACGCCAACTACTGGCAATTCCACCCATTGTTCCTTAGATCCGGAAGGACCTTCAGAATTTTGGACACCTTTAACTTCACTTTCACTTTTACGGTAATAATTATTTGTTTGAAAAACCTTAATTCCATTTGATGGAACAGAAGAAGAATTAGACACATGTGAAAATGACCTTCTGTTAAAAACACGTTTAGAATTAGGACAAAGATCAATTCTCCTATGTGGTGTCTGTCTAATGGGTTTACAATTCATAGCCATGTGTCCCAACATCCCACAATTAAAACAATTAACATTATCAAAATCATTAGCATTAAACACTTAATGCCTAGAAGGTGAAAACTGTCTCCTCGGGGGTGTAGTCTGTTGCCTAGTTGGAGGGGATGATGAGAATTGCTGTTTAACAGTCTGTCGATGATTAGGCGGAACATATTTCGTCACGCTTCCAGAATTGGAACTCTCACCTTTTGGTGGATGTTCAGCTTTAGGGTCAACAACCTGAGAATTCAAAGTACTACTATCCTTAACAAACTTAATAGGGGTGAGCTGAGTGTTTTTCTTCCTAGATTGTTTTGGTTTTCTAACACTCCTTTTCTCAGTCTTCTGACTCTCACTCCTATTTGCGTCATTCTTTGGATTCTTCAAAATAGTAATGGGCTTAGTCACAATTACAAAAGGTTTCCCATCCTTTTTAGTATCGACATCAGTGTCGGACTCCGTCTTATAAATTACTTCTAAGGGCCTCTTACCCTCACCATTCTCACTTTTACGCTCAACAAGATTTTTCTCAGG